>NW_022280063.1:3376115-3431115 GCF_004355925.1 Anarrhichthys ocellatus | reverse complement strand
GTGTGTGTGTGTGTGTGTGTGTGTGTGTGTGTGTGTGTGTGTGTGTGCGCGCTGATAGAAGAGGCCCGAAGCGAAGTGCCTCGCTGCCCATCACAGCACAGCCTGAGACGGGTCCTCCGTGGACCTCCAGCAGGCCCCATTATCCCGGCACACACACACCAGTCAGTGCAGCCGGGGGCCCATTACCAGACCACAAACCCCAGGACAGATAGTGAACCTGCAGAAAACACACAGGTGCCAGTCTGACAGGGCTGCACCTACTAGAAATGAGATTCGGTGGGAGCCTCTCTCTGGAGAACTGGGTCAGGAGTTTAAACTGCTTGTCAGCACTATATTAAATACACAGATTTTCATCATGGTCGCCCCAGATGTGGGGAAAAAAGGTTTGTCCAGTCTTGCATGATAAATGGATACCTCTCTTCAGTGCGTGCCCCCTGAAGCATGAGCAATACGACCTTACTGATCAATTGTATACTCCGCTAGATCCAATTAAATTTTAGCAGATATAATGGCAGCAGCGTGGTGTAATTGCTTAGAAAAACATTTTGATGAGTGATCGGATTTTTGAGGGGACATATTGTGTTTTTTCGTCTCGGTGCACAGGGCCGGTTGATGGAGTGTAAAAACCTGGCCCTCTCAATCTGTTCACTGAAGTACTTATCGGTGCTGTAGGGCTGAGTCAGCACACATGTTGGAGACAGCAGACTAGGGGATGCATACAATATGGTTGCATACTTTCCATCATTTTTTTATATAATGCCATTATATGTCGAGTTATTCTTTCTTGTGAAATGCTTCACAACAACTCTTCAAATGAAACGATCAGAGAAGGTTATTGTCATTCTTGATTATTCTGCTGATATCAAATATCAAGCACTGTTGTCACCATGGGCTCTCAGACCGTACGATGGGCATTTTCACTATTTTTTAGTAAAATTTAAGATAATCGTTACCATAGGGCAGAGAAAAACAGTAAATAATTACAATAGAGAAGCTGGAAACAGGTCATGTTTGACATTTATGGTTCAAAAACCCAGATTTTCAGGATGCTATTCAAACAATTAATTGATAATCAAAAGGGTTTGTTGTTTGGCTAATCCATTAATCGACCCAATAGCTTTAGCTGCTTGACAGGCCCAGAAGCCAAAAAAAGGTTGTTCACCACATATCTATGCAATGAACATATAATTGACTTTCACAATTTTTCATTCTTTCTCTCCCTGTAGACCACAGTGCCACCTTTCACCCCTTCACCCACCGAGTGCCAGTCCACCAGCCTGGTCTCCAACTCCCCCGTCCTCTCCGGCAGCTACAGCAGTGGCATCTCCTCGCTCAGCCGCTGCAGCGTGTCGGAAGCTTCGGGCACCGAGCTGCCCGCGGGCGACCACCCGGCCCACCCGCTGCCTCCCCCCAGCACCTTGCCAAACTCCGTCTCCAGCAGCTCAGACGAGCCGATCCGCAGAGAGAATAAGACGCCTCCCCCCTACAGCGTGTACGAGAGGAACAACCCCCGCAGCAGGCCTGTGCCGCTGCCCCACAGTCTGTCCATCCCCCCGCAGGCGGACCCCCCGGCCCTGCCGCCCAAGCCTCACCAGCTCCGCACTGGCAGCATGAAGCTGGACGGGACCTCTGACCCTCGAGTCCCCAGACCGAGGCCTCTGCCCAGGAAGGTGTCCCAGCTATAGGTGCTGGTTCGGGTCCAGGTCTGGAGAAGAAACACACACTGGCGTATTTTGCACTTTTCTACTGGGCACTCACTTGTTTTGTTTTTTTTGTGATCTACAGTTTGGCATTCCTGACCTACACTCCAATAAAAGACACGGGCCTATAGATTAACAGGCAGTCAAAAAACAACAACTGACGAGACGGTCAAATATTGAAAGTTTCTTTTTGTATTTGCTAGAGGGCATTGCATTGACTTTGACTTGGTCATTCTGCACTTTTAGCTCTAGTATGTATAACAGGTCACCACGGTCAGTCGCAACATATGTTTACCAGAACACTAGACAAAACACAGTTTTGATAGATGTAATAATCTCAAATATATGTATATTGGTATATATATGAGAATTGTTTTTGCCTTAAGTATTGGAAACAGAGTCTTTTATCCGTGAGTCTTGCACGTTTTCTTTTTTGTTTGTTTTTTAAACGACTCCATACATTTGTGTACTATATGGCTACAAAGGTGCTAGAGGCCTCGAGTATGCATTTCAGTGAAGTGTAGTAGAAACAGGTGTGTTCCCATAGTCATATCCACACGAGCAATGGTACAGAAACATTGAACATGCTAACAAAAATGTATCACCGTTAAATGAAAAGAAACAAATGCTGTTATTTCTGCCCGACGAAAAATGACATTTTTATGCGGTGATTTTTGGACTCCACGTTATTTAATTCCACATGGTCATATGTAAATCAGAAAACGAGAGGTTTTCAGTGGGAAGTTTCCATCAAACCACTCTACTGCCCCTCTCTCTCTCTCTCTCTCTCTCTCTCTCTCTTACAATCAGCCTCTCACACTTACCAAAAATTGCCCACATTAACAATAAAATCATGAGCCTGGACCAAACACAGGGGCAAAAACTGGTGCATTTGCATGCTTAGAACTTTTGCCTTTGACCATTTGCATTTAGATGAACACACCCTATCCCTCCTGCATGATGTACATGACAACAGATCTTTAGGGGGTGTACCAAGTATTTTGCCAAAGGAAGATGTACAATGTGCTGCCAAGAAACTTTTGTTCAACTGGGGCAGAAAGTTTTAAGACACAATTTTGATTTCACAAAGGTGATTTCACCCCCAAAAAATATCCCAATTAAACTGTTATGTATTGATCAGATGAGCACAAACGAGACTTAATCATCTGTATTTTGACCATTACTGTTTTTTTATGAACTCTGTATTTGACAAAAGCAGTAATTGGAACAGAGTTTCACTCTTGGCAGCAACCTTAAAACACACGAGGACTGACACTCTATTGAAGAAATATTTACAAACTAATCATTGTCAAATATTTGTACAGTTGAGATTTACTTTGTGTTGATTAAAAAGATGGACGTGAGTTGACTGCACTATAGATAGTTGCACAGTTCAACCGCATTGCATTGCTGCAGTGAAGTAAGTTTTCTGTGGCAGGCACATTTCACATTGTTTTGTAAGATAGAGGACATTTTTGGCTTGAAATATTCATCAATCGTAAATTCCGTGCATTTTATTATTTTTTTTGGGGGGGGGGTAGCTTTGATATTGTTTATACGTTTCATTTTTTGTATTGTTAATTTACTTTTTGATTTGTTGTGAATTTTTGAGATTAAATATTCACATTAATCAGTACTTGAGAACCTGTAAATTATATGATGAGATTAATGTAAGTATGCCAAATATAAAGTTTGTGTATTACAATTAATGTAAATATTGTGTTTTTAACAAAATGTAGCTATAACAATTTACAGCTTTGAATGTAATGTTGAAGCAGCAAATTATTATTATTATAAATGTTCAAACTTTTATGGTTTTGTGAGTGTAGAAAAACTTAAGGTCATGCATAATGACAGCTAACACATTTACAAGTTCAATAAACTGCCCTATGTAATACAAATGGACTGATTGGCAGTTTTCTATGTGATGGGACTTTGGAGATTTAAGTGACATAGTATTTGTACTCTTTCATGGGGTGCTGAGGTTTCACATACACAAACGCTCTCCCAGCACTGCACACATCATGAGAGATGAGACACAATGCACCCCGAGGGACTAACTGAAACGGCCGCACCTTGGCTCACGTCCGACTCTGCAAGGAAGCAGAAGTGATTTAGGGAAGAAGGACTAGCAACTGTTGGCGGGAACCATTTGGAATGTAAATCTATCACCATTTGAAAGCACCGTTAGTTAATGAGGTTTTTTTTAATATATATATATATATACTTAAAATGTTACATTTTAGCATTCAAACTTGCTAAGGTTGAATACCGATGGGCTCTGGTGGAATGCACTATTTCTTTGGATTTCCTTGAGATAAACGAATAGAGATTGGCTGTGGATTATACATCCGAGATTGACATATTTATCAATAAGACTATAGGGAAAGGGTCATTCAGTTTTTAGGTGTACTGAGTCCTAGGTAATTAATATAATTTTGGTTTAATGCTGTTATTTATCATTATTCTATAATCTAAGGTCAGTGGCTGATAGAATAGTTTTAACATGGCGTTCTACTTGTGCTTGGCTGACGAGGATTTGAGAGTGAGAAAAACAGCAATAGGCATGCCCAGAGGTAATGTGGGCGGATGGCACACGTGTAGACGCGTGCTTACTGCCCCGTGCATTGTGTGGCAGGTAACGATGTAATATGCTGTAGCTGTCAGAAGTCAGTTTCGCCTTGTAGTAACTACGGTCACCTTAAAACAGCGTGGAGTATCTTCTTCAGCACAAATGTGAAAGTCTGCTCTATCAAGACCAACTCGAGAGAAAAACACCGCGGTGGCCGCAGGATATTGTAATAAACCAAAAACAAACATGGAGTGGTTCTCCAGAAAAATTGGTAACTGCTAGCTTTTTCAGAAGACAGTGTGCTGAATGTCATTCTGAGAACAGGTATGTGCCCATTCGGAATATCACCCGTGTTATGTCACTGTGTTACTTTGTGTCCACATTTTCTGCGCCTTTTGTACAAAGTAGCATTAGTTACGCCGCTGGATATGATACAATTGGTGGAAATAACGTTAGTATTCGGTTAAACCTGCTGCTAGCAAGCTGACCTTTTATTAAGCTTCAATGTTTCTCACAGCAGCTCGTGTTAGGCTACTTTAGTCTTGTGTAAAGAATAGAACAGAGGTCCATAGCGAGATGATATAAAAGGTACAAATAAAGTGGAAAATGTATAACTGGTCATTTTCACTAAAGATGATGGCTCAATTCCATTTAGCTGCTTGGATTTCAGATCTCTGCTATTGTGCCGCTCACTGGAACACGTGCATAGAAAAGAGCTGTTTGTGTTATTAGTAACACCTGTGCTTTTCCCACTCTGACTAATTGCCTGAGAGGCCTATTTTTCAATTATTATGTCGGCCTTTTCATACCAAGTTAGTTAACGATCAATTTCCCTTTTTGAAAATCCCTTTGCACCACCGCCTCTGCTGTTGTGCGATGGAATAGGCCCTTTTGACAGCAGCCATTTTCACATGGAATTGCAGGGTAAACACAGGTGTAATTGATAAAACTGATTAAAGTCCCATTCTATTTAGTGTCACGGCCATTACAGTGAGCCAGCATGCACAATACCTGGGCCCCAGCCCATCTAAATGGAACAGGGCCACAATTAATTGTTTTCAATGTAACCTGTGTTTACCTTGCAAACCTTGGCCCTATAGTCTGCTGTCGGGTCAAAAAGACAACAAAAAATGCAGCTTAAAGTATGAACTAGTATGCCACTGTGTTTTGCTGCATCAAAGAAAGAACGGTCGATACACAGAATAAAAACAACACCACCCGTGGTTTGTAAATTCTGTTTTCTGTATTTGGCTCAGTTGTTAATCTGCTCCTCTCCATAGATTCCACATCCTTTTTAGCATCCACGGTCATGCCTTTAAACATGTAATAGCCTCCCTCTGGAGCACACGCGGTTCAGAGGGCTGTAGATGAGTTGCTGGTGCGTGATGAACGAAGACGCGTTCACACAAGGGAGACAGTTCCCTGTTTCATTACTCCGCCACAGTCGGCTCAACAGTTGTGTGTTGATGGAACTGTGCTGCTTGACCAACTGCAAATTGTGTTGGTGTGTGTGTGTATATTGTGTGCATTCCCTCATTCTAATGTGTGTGTGTGTGTGTGTGTGTGTGTGTGTGTGTGTGTGTGTGTGTGCAGCATGGCGATTGGGGAGACGCGTACACTTCACCTGTCGGCACCCATCATAATTGTTGGTGGTTGGCTGTAATTTGACAGCTATTATCATGTCGGGAATGAATTCCCGGCTAAACGCAGAGAGTCTCCTTGCAACAGAGGGCGCATACCGCAGCGACAGGGAGGGACATGTCCGCCATTCAGCGAGCCTGGGAGGATTGTTGTCCGTTACAAACCTCCCCGGGCTTGTCAGTCTGCTCATTATCGAGAGAAGAGCTGCATCCTGCTCGTATAGTAGCATCAAACAAAGCCCGTCCTGGTTTTTAAAGCAGCGCAGGTAGCTTGCCGTGAACAAAAGGAACCGGTAGCTGGAAGGCACAGAGCTGTAATAACATGTAAATATTTTTGAACCTATAATTCTGGAGACGTTCAGCACATTTCTTGAAATATGCAACATTCATTATATCCGGCACAAGATTCCTGCGGGAACAGTTTAGCCCTATTACAAAGGCACTAAACATCTTCCGTTTAAAGCATTCGCGGGTGATGATGCATAATTATCAGGGGAAAGGCAGTGCTAGGTATTAATTTAAAGTTGCCTGGGGCGTATTTTGGAGAACACACAGCCGCAGAGAAACCCACGGTGTTTGTCCCGCTCTGCAAATGTCTCCAGGGAGAGGAGAAGCTGCAGCAGCTCTGCAGGGAGCACAGAACCTCCATCTCGGAGGCACACCGAAGAGAAGTTTCAAAGAGAAACTCGCAAGAATAGATGGCGCGTTTTATCTTCCTCCTCCACTCGTATATATCTGCTCTGTTGTGTTTAGCAGCTTACGGGGGATTTTCACCTGCCAGCTTCAAATACTGCAGGTTGTTTTAATGAGTGAAGTTTAATTTCTTTGACTCGTGCTGTCCTCAGAGTAGGACTATTGCCTCAGCTGAATGAGGAGATTACTGCTACTTTCAAATGCTTTGAATGCCGAAGAGTACAAGACAAAAGATCAGGGGGATGCAGGCATATGAGTTTGTACACGTACGTGTGTGTGTGTGTGTGTGTGTGTGTGTGTGTGTGTGTGTGTGAGAGAGAGAATGCACATACTTGGAAGAGACGTATTTTATTTCTTACTGCAGATTTGTTTTGTATTTTTCTAAAACCACTGCAGGAATCACACGGCACAGTTTCACAGCACAAAGAACTTACTTTCTTTGTGGAGCATCATCCATAACCAGTAAATAAGCCATTTAACACCAAACAGATAATGGTCATTATTGTTAGCATCATATTGAGAATTTCTCTCCAAAAAAACATGAAAGCAAGCAGAAAATCTCTAATGAGAATACGGTTCTTTCCGATTAAAATTAAATTTGAAGACTTACTCCCATCACCAGATTCTTGTTATCTGCATTTGAACAATTGTTTGCATTTCTGTTGCATGATATTCATTTTAAACAGGATCTACAGCACAGTGTGACATAGAATGAAACGGCAATCGGTGTTCTCTTCTAAATAAAGTAAATGCCTAAGCTTCAAACATCTGTACCTGTTACAGCATATCAGCCAAAAATAATTAAAAGCATTAACATTGCTATGTTTGTAACAGTTATACCAGTGTCAGTGACCGAGCGGGTACACCAGAGAGATGCAGGTGGTTTTAAAAAAAGTTGTTTTTGTTTTTGTTTTAGAAAGACAAAATTAAGTAACAAAAAACACTTTAAATGAGGTGAAAAAATTAAAAACGCACTGTAATTGTATAACACATTGAAGTTTTTATTATTCAGTTTTTTATTAATTCTGTTCTCATACCTTTTTAGCGATCATTGTAACTGATAATCATACTAATTAGAATATTAATATTGTAACACCACACACCCTGGTGATATCGTACCATTCCAACTCCACTTGAGACTCGGCACTTGCAGTCCTCTCATTATCATATGCCCCTGTCCTCTCCAGTGAGTCATCCTCCGAAGGTCAGCCAATGGCGACCCCCGTTAACCGAGCTTCTGGATCCCGTCTTCCGCTCCCACCCCTGTGGTTCAGCAGTCTGCACAGCAGGACCAGAGGGCAGCTGCATCAAGACTTGCATCAGGCCGGCCATGATCAGAGGTATTCTTTTGCTCTTCTCTAACACCTCGCTGTCACCCGCTCTCATTCTCTGCGGGGGTATATATTAGATAAAATGTTAGGCTCTATCTGTCCCTCCCGCTCTCTTGGGTGATTGCCTTAGTTCTGTCTGGCTAGTTCAGCTGTGAAGAGGCCTTGTTTTCTTGTTTCTCCGACAGACATGAATAAACATGGGGTCAGGTGAGATTTTGAAGGGTTGTCCCCGTAAGGGTTTGCTGTTGAGTGAAAAGAAAGAAAGAAAACAGCTCATGGGTTACATCAGGGCAGGAAGGATGGCACAGTGAGGGCAGTGGGGAGGTAAAGCTCTGTCAGGATAATGTCGACTACTTTGGGCCGTAGTAGCTCAAGTTTAGCGGACAATTCAAAAAGCTTAAAGCGGAATCGCTCTGACTGGACAGTGAGGTCTCCAACTATAAAACGAATGGACCACACCAAGATTTAACTTTGAATTCAAACTTGAAAATTGTAATTATGAATGAGTATTATGTCAATGCTAGGTAAACCAGCTACTACTAGTTCATATTTAGAACAAAAGAGAAAATGCAGCATTGGCAGGAAAAGCTTTAGGGAGCTGTGGGGGAAGAAAACTGAAACATTTAGATGAGCAGCATTCAAGCACCAGCAACACAAGGAATAGAAAATCATTTTAGAAGTTGCACAGAAAGGGGCTGAGTGGAATAACACTCTATAGGGGGTCAAATTTCAGATCGCAAAGGGCAGTATATGTTTAGTTAAAACCATTGAAATCATCTGTAGCATCTTCCTTGCCAATGGTGTTTTCTTTAAAGATGTCCTGGTTCTATAAATATGAGTAACATTGAAGATTTCTATTCATTTGTGGCATTCACACTCTTAAATCTGAGTTTGGCTACAGAGCTTACAGCAGCTGGAAAGCTCGCAGCAGCTGCTCGTATCTCCCTCAAATTTACAAAGTGGATATGACTTCTCTGCAGAGTTCAACTGAAGCAGCTAACTGGTTGCCAAAAGAACAGCATAAACACTTTTTGTTCTTTTGCCTTTCTGCAAACTTTTCATTTCATCGCTTGTTTTTGACCGCCCTCAAATTGTAAACAGTGTTTCAAAAGAAACTGCTTTCAGAACTTGGCGCCCTAGTATGTGATGACAGTGGGGGGTGGGGGGTAAGCCTCTGGAAGGATAATGCACTGCTTCAGCACGCATTGGTTTGAGTCCTGCTGGAGAATGACTTTACTGGGCTATTACCGCTTCAGCTAGAGAGCACTGAATTGTTCTTTTGTTTTGGTAGTGAAGCTCTGAGGGGGGTTTCTCACAATGAATTCCGATTGATTTTTCTGCTCATGTCATCAAATTGTATGTGGCTTGAATCATGACTGTTTTCTCATCTGCTCCCCGAGGTTCCTCTTCTCTATTAACTTTTTTTTAATCCTATTTGGATGAGGCAAAACTACACAAAAGACGGGGAGAATGAAAGCTGGGATGAAAACTGGAATATAGAAGTAAACACGATGCAGACCTGCCGTGTAAGTCGCATTCAACGTTAGTCTGGAGCTAACGTTGAAGTTCATTGAAGTTACACTCGGTGTAACTTTTGAAAGAAGAAATGAAACAAACATTGTGAATGATAAATAGAATTCATGAGCAATAACTTAACAAATTGCTCAATTTAGTAATAATAATCCAGTACAGTCTTGTGTATCCTCATGTTGGCTAATATTATCAAACCACAAGTTTAATAATATGAAACTGTCATAAACTAACAAACATTTTCCTGACTCTCTGTACTGGGGCATGTGAGTCATAGGTGCACCTTAATCACTTTATTATAAAAGTAAAAGGCAAGGGAAGTGTGTTGTATAACAGAGAAATACAAGGCACTATGAGAAGAAACAGCCTGTATGAGCATAGCTTAAAAACATTAATTTATTAGGTGGAAGATAAAAATAAATCGCAATGGAATAAAGGTGTCAAAACACAAGAATAATTGCAATCACATCACAGTGAGAAAATGTCGCTGCGTACATTGTGCTTAGCAACTTAAAATGTGTCTGTCGGTACTGCATGCTTTGGTAAGTCCGTGCGGCATACTATAATAATCACACCAGGCATCTTCTCACTAACTCACTCTCGGTGTGATACTGCGGCCATCTGTTAATGTGCTGCAGTCTTAATTATGCTCTCATCGCACTAAGTCTACCAGAGACGGCCTGAGCCAACTGTAACGCACCTAGCAGGGGCTTTGCCGATCAATACGCTCTCCTCCCGGGGCTGCTGCAGCTCTCACCAGCTCTGGCCCTCGCTGGGTCTCAGCACACTGGTTGTGCCTTGTTTTAGTAGAGGTGTTGCTGTACGTTTGGTATCTAAAAGCTAAATATGTAGACACTGTCTGTGTTCCTTCATGCACCTTATTTCCATGTGTTGCGTCTCACTCAGTAGAGCTGTTTCATGGTCAGTGATCCAGGATTCCCGGCTCCATTATGCCACATTGCGTCAATGCATATGGAATTGCGGGTGTGTATTAGTGAAATGCTCTGTCTGTTGTGCTGTCACAAGCCTATTTCTATGTGTTGAGGTTGTTGTTGTTGTTTTGGCGAGCTTGGTAAAGTGATGTATTCCATCAGCTGGCCTTCTTGTGTGATTCTGCATAGCTGTGTGTAACATTTTCCAAGCAATGGTCGCAATTGAAGCCAACGCTAACAATTCAAAAAGTGCATTTTAAAATAACGAGCCGTGTGGGCAGCAAAGTAAGCTACTTATATCCTGAACCTTAACGCAGACTAACAGAAGGTAAGAGCCATCAGCCTCCGGAGAAAACAAAATGCATTTCCCTGAACATGCAGCTGGTAAATATAGATGTCATTTTCTTACTATTACTTACTTGTCGCCCTCATTGCACCGACTCCCCATTGTTTGGATAGCATCCATCCATATCGTACATAAGAGGTTTTTAGAGAAAGAAAAACATCACACCGAACACAGCAACGTACTGCCTGGAGGTTCTGTAACAACATGAGCATTTGTTAGTGGCAAACAGCATCAAATACTGTTGTCATTGAGAAGTCATGGTCGTCTTTCATATGAAATGAGTTGAATGCATCGAATGCTGTTCATTTACCCTCCGGTAACTTTCACGATCTTCTTAAACGCTCTGCACCGTTTCACTCAACCATCGACATCCGGCCGACCTCATTCCATATCCTCTCCTTGGTTCAAAAGTTCATGGGAAGAGGTGCCTGCGTACCAAGCACCAGCTCTCTGCCCAGTCTGCTCTCTCTCCCTCAGCGGGCTATCAGGGCTCCATCGGCGGCTTGGCTCTAATCTGCCGGCTCGGGGGTGTGTTTCCTGCGTCGGGGCTGTGGCCCAATCCATCTGTCTTCATCAGTGAGCCGGGGTGGCTGTGGGCTTGGGCCAACAGGACCCCACTAAGCACCAGCTGCTAGCTGCCTTTTACACTGATTCCCACCAAGTGGGACATATTTACAGTACAGCAAGCTGCATGGTAAGATTGGAGGACCTTTCAGCTTTTTAGCGCCTGGACTTTTTCTCTTGCGGTTTCGTTGTTTCTGTTAAAGTGTACCCCCTTAGACTCTCAACACCCACCACGGCCTTCGCTATATGTGCCTTTATGTCAATGTCATTCTGGCTGCGCATTTGGCTCGGCAGCTTTCATATTTAAGGATATAGAGGTTTACATGAGTACATAAAGGGTGTGCGCTTCCGTTAGTTGTTGGTCCTTCACACTTGACAAGGCTTGTGACAGTTTACAATGGATGGACCTTATAGTTGTGGGTTTAATGATGCTATTTATTTTCTGAGACTGCCGAAGATTTCTTTCAACGTCTCTCTCTCTGTTCTGCTCGACTCTGCTCTCACATGGAGCCGAACAAAAAGCTCAGAACAGTCTATAGATATGAAATAATGTGCATTTCCAGTTGTCATTCCAACCATTATTGCTGCTGCAGTGACTTCAGTGTGTGACGGAGAGGCTCCTACACTTTTCTTCTCGTCCTCTGTCTGCTTCTTGTCTATCCACTCATCCATCCATCTGTTCATGTTCTATACGTTCACTATAATTATGAAACTCAGCACATGGGTCAACAGTTTCTGCCTCTGGCATAAAGGAAAGCTTTTGTTGACGGCTTCTCCGAATGAAGAAGAAAGGGCTTCTTTATATACTCGTCAGTTAAACAATCACAATGCCTTCTTCCTGCTTCTTCCTGTGCTCAGTCGCTAGCGGAGGCGGATGACCCTGTAGAGTGGGTCACAGTGACTGGATTGATTTGGAGGGGCTGCTACTTAGCATGGTAAGACACTAAGCTAATTACCTTCCTTATAAACACCAGCATGGCCTTTAGCTCCTGTTGAATAAGGCCATGGGCTCTGAACGATGAGACTGGGCTGCAGAGGCCCTGAGGCCGGGGCTCCTTCCTATGGAAATCAATTTTGCTCTAAATGGCAACGAGATTAGCGCAGTGCTGATCTGATCCTTTGATTTTCTTTTCCACCACCCCACAAGCTCCCCTTTCTGTTTCAGCTGCCCTGCAGTGTTGTCATGTGAGCAAATGTAGATTAGTGTCTTCATCTTGACCGGAGACGTAAAGGAAACTCCACTAGAAAGTCTTCTGACAAATCATGTTCTGTTTCTATTTCAATCCAGATTGAAGTAACTTAAAAACAATTGAATGCATTGCGATTGAATTTGGGACGGACATTCATGTTCCTCTCTGAAATATTTGTAATAAGTGGGGATGGTTGGAACTGAATTTAAATGTGTCCAGTACACTTGTTTATGATCAAATATCTACCCATAAGCCTCAGCTGTACTTTGTCTTTTGTGCTATCTAGCAAATGATGGCATGGTAGCATGTTACGGTAAACTAAGGTGATCAACATGGTTAACATTTTACCCGCTGCATCAGCATGTTAGCTTTGTCATTATGAGCATAGCATTTGACTCAAAGCACCACTAGTACTCTCATGGCTGTACTATCTTGTCCTGCTAAAATTCTTTTACCATTTTAAATGGTTAAATTCAGTTTTGTAAAACAGACCAGGCCATTTTAGAATGATATAATGGTAATTATATTATTCCAGTATTAAAAGGCACTTTTACTAAAGTCCAAATGAGATTTAGGTTATAATATTGATTGTCCATAGCATGTTTACTCATACAATCCATACATACATGACAGCAACAATATTCACCTTGTTGCTACAGTAAAAAAAAGCCTTCACGGAGACGCCAACTATGTGCCCGTATCAGATGAAAATGGAGATTGCTTGTCCCTTGTGGTTGCAGCAGGAGCCATCAACTCCATAATTCACCGAGAGCATATGCGTTTGATGATCCCGGAAATACTGAAATATGCTGTATCTGCTGGCATTCTTTCATGTTGCTGGTCTGGTCTTGATGGGTTTTAACAGCGAGGGATGAGGGTTGTGCACTCTAGCGTTGTCAGTCACGCTACAGTAAACCACGGTGTGTGACAACAGCAGAGATCCAATTCATACTGATCGCACAATGACATCTCTTGGCAGGCCAATAAAAGGAAATGTCATGCCCACCATCACGGAGGGCTGCTCATCTTATAGTGAAGCATTAGGATGGGCTGGGTTGACTGGGAGCCCAGGCATGTGTATGTGGTACAGTATGATGTAATTGCATAGCATTTTCATGGTGATTTGTGTGTGTGTGTGCTTCTCTGACAAATGGAAATGCGAGTGTACACCTTTGTTGTTGTGTGTGAGCTGCCAGTCTTGGCAGGAATATAGCGTTGAGGAGCTGCAACTTCACGGTGGCCATTATGCACTATGGCATTTCATATAGCAAACTCTCTATTTATGTTTCATGCACATCAACTAAACTCTAGCGCGAGCGAGCCTTGTAAATATTTGCCAATTTAACTATGATTTATTCCGACTGCTGTGGACATCTTTAATAATATATTGTTTGTGCGCATTTGTCGAAAACTGACTTGGGTGCGTTTCAAAGGGAAATCGCAGAGGGAATCGGGAGGCTCTGAGCAGGTTGTGCAGTATGTACAGCAGCAGAGAGGTAGCATCGAGTGGGAATAGTCGGCTCTCTGCCTGGAAGAGAACAAAAGACGGGTTCTACCTCAGGTCTCATTCTAACACATGAGATATGAGATGGCTTCTCTTCTACCCACCTCCGTTTCTCTGGGGTTGTGGTGCAGTGACAGTGAGCCACGAGGCTAATTGTGTTGGATCCAGCCTGACTGAATTTGCATGGGCTTCCATTTCTTATTCTTTTTGGCATAGCTGTCAAATGTTTTTTTTTTTGTGTTTTAAGGGCAATTGGAGTTGGATCAGGCACTGCAGAGGCTTTTTTTCAGTTATTAGACCCACTCTCGTCATCACTTGATTGAAGTCTGCTTTATTGCACCTTACCTATGTTGAAACGAAGCCGAAACACTGCTATCCTGCAGCATGTTACTCGGTTTTTCATCATTTTCTCATAATCTTCCTCTTTTTTTCTCTCTCTCTCTCTGAGGGATTATCCCTGAACCTTAAGCTCATGTTCCATCCTAACTGTGTCAAACTCTTAAGATATGCAGTAAACAACGCTGGCATCACAAAGCGGAGAAGAATAGAGACTGTGCCATATGTGCGGTGCTCAGGACAACATGTTTCTCAACGGAGAGGCTAACCTTTTAAAATGTTAATTGTTGTGCTCCTTGTTTAATCATGGGAGAGGACCTACCTCCTAAATATAGCCGTACTTCCTGTCCGTGCCCACTCAAATAGAACAGGGCTGATTTACACTGCAAAGGGATGACATTAACGGCCGCTTCCCACAGGACTCTAACATCAATATTCTATTCACATTTTCAAAGCAACGTTGAGCTAAAAGCTGTCCTTGAAGTGTTGTGTTGCTGTGTGGCTAGTATGAGAAAGCAAACGTGAAGAGAATCAAGCGGAATATAAAACCCAGCATAAAGGCATCTTGTATGCTTTCAGCTCTCCTTTGTTTTATTCGTTTTATTCCATATCTATGTATTTATACAACTCCACCCCTCACTCTTTGTCCATGTGCCCCCTCTCCCCTCCAAGCCTTTCTCTTTCCATCTCTCTTCCAGAAGATGATTTATAATGGCCGTTCAGTGAAGGCATCATCGTGCCGCTGAAAGCAGCATGACGTTTGCAGGGCACCAGCGGTGCCTTTGTCTGTGAGGCATGCCGCTACGGGCAGGCCTCAGCTTGCTTGTTGCTATTTCCACTCTTAAATTTGATTGCTGCAGAGAAATGAAAGCCATGTCATACTACACCCCATGTGGGGTGCAGAATTAAATATTTCCCTTCTTTTATTCATTGCTCATTTCCCTTTTTTCAGACCGATTTAAAGCCGATCTAGAAGTAATATCAGATGTAATTTGTCTTTGTGTCCGTGTAATGCTGCGAGCGGTTGTCATCAATGATGTGGATTTTACAGTATGTAAGATCTTTCAGACTACAGTTGGCAGCATGTGCCACTTAAACAACACCGATGTGTAACAAATTGTGATACTTTTACAGTATGTTCCAAATGGATGACAACAATTACAAATCAAATTGGAAATAAATGACTGTTCTGGTTTTTATAGATCTTGACGAGGCGTATTTTACAGTGCGTCGCTCTGGCCTCTATCTTTGCATTGGAGCAGATGTCTTTAAATAATGAAACTTGATTGCCTGATTGCTTTGAATGCAGCATCGTGTAATGCTTCCCATTCGTAATCCTCTCTTCATTGGCAAAGGGGTAGATCAACAATATTCTTCACAGTAAAATCAAAGTGTATGAGTCACTCTATGTTGTTCTATGCACTGCACATCTGTCCTATGCATTTGCTTTTGTCCATAATGCCTCACTACAAGCTCCCAGTGCAGTAATATTATTTTAACCTATTTCACATATATATCTTATTTTAAGAATGTTCTAATGTAAGCATCTCGAAACAAGAATGAGGCAGGATGCAAGCATGTATAAGGGAATGGACTGAAAAGGTGAACAGAGACAGTGTGGTCACCTTTCATGGAGCAGCTGAATGACTCACACGGTGACGGCGGAGGCCACTATAACCACCTGTAATACAAGCGTCTCTGTGCTGATATAGCTGGGCCAGCCGCACGTACCTTTTAGTGCCCGTGAGCCTCTATTGACTCCACTGGCAAACTCGTCGCTGCCGCTCTGCCCTGCTCTCATGCTTTGTTACCACTGATAACGCCGTGCTGACCCACTGTGTGGTCGCAGAATCGTAGCCACCACCCTCTGGTTACCTCCAGCTGGAAACTGATTCATATTTTCATTTCAACACAGCCATGTCAGAACATTCACAATTATACATACAAAGCAAGTTGTCACCCAGAGGAGCACATTCAATAGAAGAGGTTGTTCTTCATAAGAGATCTGGAGATGTGTTGTTTTCCTGCCTCAGATGACCGGATGGAGAGGAGCCACAGCACACTGACCCCATCAGAGAAACAGCCTGTTTGTTCTAATTAGAGACACTGAAGGCACGTAGTCAACTGCACAACGTGACAACCTTCACCTATGTTTATCGCTTCATCTCAGTTTTGAAAATACGCTAATTCCTAATTCATGAGGACAAACAAGCCTGCCTAACATAAGCCTGGGTTTCATTTGTGAAGGAGCAAATCCTCCTGGACTTCCCGTTGTTTTTGTTTTTTTAGTGATGGGTGACCAACTAATGTGGTTTGTGTCTGTGAGCAAATATACCGTCAGTGCAGCTGTTTGTCGTGGAGCTCGTTACCCTCACTGTAATAAGTTAGAACTGCAAGAATTGCTTGACCTCGAGGAAATAAATTCATTAACATCAACAATTAAATTCATGCGGTAAAACACCGAAACTCTTGCTTTCAGCGGAGATCGATGATGCACATACAATATAATCAACTTTGAGAAGTGCAAACGGTTTCATAAATGATGTGGCCTTGTAATTTATTTTAAACTCAGAGAGAGGAAATACAGACTGAAAATTAGTTAAGTTATACAGACCTCACAGTATTAAGTAGTATACTTGTTTGTGTGTGTGTGTGTGTGTGTGTGTGTGTGTGTGTGTGTGTATGTATATGTATATATATTATTATTATTATTATTATTATTATTATTATATTATTCATGATCCTTAAGATTTCTCCAGTTTAGTATGTGTTAGGTTGAAATCTCACACCCTGTCTTCCCCCTACAGGTGTTGTTTATCTTCAGGGAGCTGAAAACATGGCTGTTAATTAACTCTCTGTCGATCCCACTCTTGTAGCTCTCTGTCAACACTTCCTTTGCCGGAATAATCTAAGTGGTCTGGGAAGTCGCAAGTTCACACTTTTGTGTGTGTGTGTGTGAGAAACACACTATGTCTGCATCCAGCTTTCTTAATTTTAAAACACAGTTTTGCTTCCTCATTAGCGTTTCGAGGTCATGTTCACACCTGAAAACGCTGAATGTACTCTAAATAGCACCTCCTCACAAACACATCCGCACACAGCCACATGAAAACGAGCAGGGGTTTGGGTGAAGCAGTTGCTTTCTCTAGAAACACAAATCACCTGGTTTCCCAGAACACGTTAGCAGACAGAACAACACATGGTACTGACTTTGTTTTTCACCTTGTGCACGGGTTTATTGGCTGAACTAGTTAGTTTTTTCACACACAGAAGCCCAGAGTGCAAAACCATGTGAAATCTGGCATCGCATGACTAGATTGTCCCTTCATCTTGTTTCTGGAATGCATGTCGCTTGCATGTCAGTTGCATGCTTTCTCCCGTGTACAGAGGAGGAGTAGAGTAGCACTTGCCTGACCACAGCTTCCTGCTATCGCTGGTTGCTCTGCACACACTGAAGTACAAGTTCCACTTTTCACTGCGTGATTTGGCTTCAATCCCAAGAAGCATTGTTTATAATGCGTGTCTGTATGGGTGGAGCCCTGATGGTACTGGCTCGGAGAGCTTCACTGTGAAGTTCAGTCATCGGAGAGCGGATGGATGCGAGGAGACAGCTGGAGTGATGCTGGCACACACACATACTAACACACACAACGGTCCCGAGGGATCGTATGCACTGTGCCAGGTAGGACGAATGCACAATTTGCGCATGCGCACTGACACACGCATATCCACAAACAGGCCCCTCAGGCTGACATACATAGAGCCAGGCCTGGTTCAGCTGAGGATCAGAGCAGACTGTGCTTAGCCAAGGAAATACAAGGACACAGGCTACGAATTAATCTGTAGTTTGTAGGAAAGCAGCCTTCCAAAATGAAACGCGGTATTTCATGCTTATCAGCCACGGTGTGGTCAGTATACAATGATTATAACATCAGAATGCTGAATAGATTTTACATTTTGGATCAGAGCTGTTCATATTTGTTCTTCCCAGGTATCCTATGGACCTCTGTCATCATTATCCAAACGAGAGCGAGCCAACGGTTTCCCTGTCTTCTTTGCTCAAATGAATGATATCCAATAGGCTTGATCTAATCCCAGGGGCATTTGTTCACTGGACCCTTTTCTTCCTGTTCCAAACAGAAAATATCCTCAGAATTCCCTCGTTGATAGATGAGGTTAACTCAGGACATGCTCATGTAGGACACATCTCTTAGCACCCAATACTCGTCCCTAACACACCATGATGCCAGCCAGCCAGCAAGTATTGAATTACCTTCAGTGCTCTCAGGCTGTCCTTACCATCTCATGCATCCGCAGACAGGGCAAGGGACTTTTATTTCTTTCACTCTATTTTTGCAGCATCTCAAAGACTTGTTTCACCTCCAAGCCTGCCGAAACCAACAGCCCACAGTCATCCTTTCCCTGCCGCAACATCTCCAAACACTGACATAAACCTTTTCTGAAAAACACTTTCTTTCTTATAGCCAAAGATAATATGAGGCTTCGCTGTCAGAATTGGCCAGATTAAGTCAGTTTCTTTGTGCTGGGAGCCTGTGTGGGTTAATTATGGGCAACCTTCTTATGTCCTGGCAATCCAACTAAGAGGCGGTATTTCTCTGCTGTGGTCCGGGATGACAACATTAATGGTTTTCATACTCAAAAGGCTGTATTAATGTGCTGGTATGTTATATATAATTATTATCATTGATTTTACGCATGGAACTATAGGACTATGGATTTTATACCCCATTTCAAAGTAACGAGTATTGTGTTAAGATGAACTTGAGGACATTTGTTTTGTTTGCTTGTTCACTGTATTTTGGGAATGGGTGTAAGGTTTTGTTCTGAGGGGCAACGTGGGGCATGAGTCACAGTGGGTACCTCATAAGGTTGGCCTTGATTTGTTGTAACCGTGAGACCACAGTTATTTCTTATTAGTTATTAGCTTCTTAGCCTTCAAACTTCCATTATAGGAAAACAAGGATGTTTTCTTTCTTTAGAAGTCCCAGTATGAGCAACCATTAAAAAAAAAAAAAAATAATAATCTTCTGCCCACAATTGCTAACTATAGCACACTGCCTCTGAGGGATTATACTTTCTCCATGCATTGCTGTCCCTCAGGGCTCAGTCCTTGGACAAGTAATAATGTCCCTTTTTAGACTCTGTGTCCTCCTTGCTGTGAGTTTTTTTTTGTTCATCCTGCTGATAATCCTTAGCTGCTTTTGCTAACTTACAATGTATGAACCCAAAGTACAATGCTGGATATCAGAAAATGGCGAGGTTTTTCCTGCATCATGAATTCCAAGGCGGCCGCCTCCGTCAAATTTGATCCTTTTTCCGGCTCGTGACAAAACTCTGACGGTTGTCTTCATGGAAAACACTATTTTCAAAAAAGTATTGTGCCTGGTGGATTTCTGTCATTTCTAACACTGTGATCAATTTATTTACATCAGTATTTGTGGTCATGTTCTCAGTCTCAGACATAGTTAACTGTGTCATATGATATGCTCCTTCAGTAAAGAGAACTAATATCACCACTGTAGGGAAAATTGCTAATGAATATTTAATATAGAGGAATTAACATTATAGATGCGACCACTGGCTATCCATGTAATTGTCATTTGCTTGAAAGAAGTGTTTGCTTGAGCCAGTTGAAGGCCCATCGCCACATGATCGGGATGGTACCACCTTCGCCTCATTTTGAGTTAGGAGAAACCCTGAAAACTGGTGTATTACTTAGCTCTAAAGCACTTAATGCTTTACCTGCAAATACTCAGTTAAAGATCCCAAATTTTACCCTTAATTCTACTCCGTATGTAGGTAGGTTATGCGAAGAAAAAGGAGCAACACTTACAAGCTTTGGCCCGAATCACATCTGTGAATGGCTTGTTCTCTCTTCTTGTCAGTACTCTGCTCGTCTTAATTCATGACCTCTGTTCTTTAAGGTCTTAGTGAAACACCTGCTTTAAGAGCACTTTATGAGTACATTTAAGTCTAGCAAGCACACTAACCTTTCCACCTTCTGCTCTCACTCGATACATGCCTGTTTAGAAAGGTTGTGGCGAGTGTCCAGAAGTATTACGAGTAGTAGTTGTAGTTTTACCAAACTATTCTATAGCCATGTCAGGTTCATCTGTAGCTGGAAGAGGACTTTTTATCTTTGGTTGTCAGAATAAACACTAACATTTAGCATCAGGGTTTGAATGTTGCCAGATATAAAACGGGACGGTAGTATTATGAAATACCTGAAGAATCAGTGGTGAAAAGGTGAAGAAGTTTATGCAGTCTAATACTTGGTAAAGTCAAAACACAAAACCCAACATGTCTCTGTTTGCAGTTGCTGCAACTTGAAATGTGTCTGTGTGAACTAGTCAACAGTAATGTTACTTTGTCTAAAGTGAGCAAGAGCATTGCTCCACAAAGCGTTGTAGCCAGTGGCGCGTGATGAACATCACAACACCCCTGCTGATTGTTTTCTATTTAAACTCCTGCTCGCTGGCTGTCTTCACTCACACGTCAACTATTAGAAACCAAGTGTGCTGCGGGCGTCGTTATCTGACTGAGTGTGTTCAACTAACGGGAAGGAGTTTCATTATCTCAGCAGAGCAAAAACAGGCACAAAGCAATGAGCAAAACAAATATCAAACTTAGAGTGGCTACAGAAATATGGATCCGATTATTTTTTACTAAAATGTCAATTTTTGTTCCATCCTTCAATTAGTCTACATAATGTCAGATAAGATAGAAAATAGTCTGATATCCCTCTAATGTCGGCACCCACCTTGCTATAAAGACACTTTGATTCTACCACATCAGGTCAAATCTAGATGAATCACTTTAAAAGACGCAGTTTAAATTGTCGAGTATATAATCTCCATTAGCAGCCCAGAGGGGGCAGTGTGTCACTGTGCGGGGGACACTGAGCCCCAGGTCAGGGGGAAACTGCAAAATTTATCCCCTCCTCACCAAAAAAAATTTATCCCCTCCTCACCAAAAAAAATTTATCCTCACCTCTCGTCTTGACAAAGTGCGCTTAGTGCTTCGGGGGCATACTAATTCGCCTGATGTGTATTAGCTCCCAACATCTGCCATTCAACACAATGACGGTAATTTGGCAGAAAGGTGAAAAGTCTAGACCCGATCACAGACATCACAGTCAGCACAGAAGCTTCTGTTTAGCTTGTGAAGACAAAGAACAATGCCCAAACACTACGTACATGTGAGCCCTTGCACAGACACACAGGCAGACAATGAGAGCGATTATTGCCACTTTCTTGACTTGATCACCCTGCATATCTGCTGAAATTTGACTCTTTTTAAAAGGTCGGAAATGGATGCGTATCGTAATGTCACATGGACTGCATTTGTGTATATGCCGACATGTAAATGCCAAACTAAAATAGCACAGTGTCTTATTTAGCGTTTCGATTTCAAACGCGTTTGTTTCTGGTGCAGATTGTAATTCCCACACATCATTGATATTCACTCTTGAAAGCAAATATTTCAAGGAAACATTGGGTTCCACAGGGACTTGCTTACTTAATACCCTTCATTTTCAAGAGGAGGTGTCCGACTCGACGCCGGTCGCTCCGTGAGCCCGTATGGGGCTCAGTGCTTCTCTTACACGTTTTGTTATGCCTGCAGTAGTGGCCATTACAAAGCTGATTTATCCGGCACGCTGCTGTGAGCACACCCATCTGTGAGCTGCCTGTAAAACTGATTTGTGCAAAGGATCAATTTCCATCTGATGGTTCTATTTGTCTGTGTTCCTGCCCGCTAAGAATAAGCGTTGCGAGAAATGTGAAATGAGATCTGATGTTCAGCATGGATCCATCATATGCTTTGTGTGTTGGCTTGATATAGTGTCATTATTGTACATCAGCCATCTAATTTTAGCTGTGTCCCTCTACCGAAATACAAATTGCATCTTCTGCTTCACTGCATGGTGTCTCGCTCACAACCACGGACATATTTTCAGGATTTTTCATTTGTTTAGTGTCATCTTTTGAAATGAAATATCCATTGTAATGAAGTACGGTATATGCAGATATTTCTGCATGAGCAATGGAGAACCAGGCAAACAAACTTTTAAAGACCAAGTCCATGACAGCATAGTTCATTCATGATCTATTTGCTGCTATCTTGGTGCATTAGCATCCTTCAAATGCAGGCTGTATCTCTGCTTTTGTGTTTCATTCCCTCGGCCCTCTCCAGAGCCAACTTCAAGCTCTCGTTTCCCACATGCAACACCAGAAACAACTAAAACCAAGATGTCTGGTTTATTTTCACTCTCAGAAAACATGACCGATGAAAAATGGAAGAAGAGAAAAAACATTCCAGCCAGCGGCGGACGGCTTTGGAGCCTCGGAGAGCCCGCTGCAACCAATCTCTGCTTCACAGGCGTGCAGTGGTGCGCTGTGGGAAGTCGGGGTGGCGCGCTGTCGCGTTTCAGGAGGAGAGGGAGAGAATGAGGGAAAATGGCAGCAAATGAAGTTGGCGGGCTGTGGAGTATTGTTCCCTCCCGCTCCCAGTAATGAACAGACTGGGGAAATTGGTCCCCGGTGGGCCCCGAGCCTTCTCTTTATCATCCGTCAGGTGTGCTCGCCGCCGCACATGGAAGCAAACGCATACCTGTGCACACACGTGCATGAAGATCGCCTGCACCCACTGGCATACACTCAAACATGCGCACCGTGAAGAAGCCTTTACTCTACGACAGACCGTACACAGCAGGCAGGTCCTCTTTCATCCCTTTGTGTCTGTGTGTTGGGATGTCTAGTGCATCTACACATTCAATTACAATGCCCTTACACTGGTCAGCTGCAGATGGAGACGGATGATGGTACACGATGTCGGCTAATAGTGCCCAGTTTCAAGCCTAACCTTCCACGATACACCCAGCTCTTATTCCGTCTACCTCGGTGTTTATTGACCACAGCTACTTGCTGAGTCTGAAATAGTTTGTCAGTAATGCTCATCCATAAAATATAATTCAGTGATGTGTGTACGGATCCTGCATCTTCATGTCAACAGTCAAGGCCACAGACTTGATATTGGTAAATAAACTCATGTAGCCGCTGATCAATGCTGTATTAACTCATGTTGATGATTGCCCGATGATGATTTACCGTCTGGCTAACTATCGTATTTACAGTTATATTTAAAGGCAAAGGACATATTTTCGGATTAGCGGAAAAACGTTATTGGCAACGTTATTAATTCCTGAAAGAATTCATTTGAACTTTAACTGTGGGAAGCCTTAGGAGGATGACTGAGTCACGGATGAATGCAAAGGCACTATTAATATGTTGAGCCTCGTGCGTTATTATTCCTAACCGTCCGTATCTTTTATTCATGTCTTACTGTACTGGTGAGTGAAAGGGGGTTTCAGCCTTGAGTGGCCATGACTACAGGAGAGGGATAAAGACCGGATCTCTCTGAGGTGTTGCTATATTGTCGCCCGTTTACAGCAAGAAATGGAGAAGAAAAAAAATTCTTCTTGTTGAGAAAAATGGGGGCCCTTCAGAGCAATGCAAAGCCATGTAATGGGGAGTTATTGTGCGACTGAAGTTGTTTTCACGAACTCTTGATCTTCTGATTGCAGTAATTAAATTGCCCAATGGAGGAGTGAGAGCTTGGCCTTCACTTCCAGCACTGTAATGTCCGCCCCCTCTTTAACATGGCAAGCATTACAACTCATAGGGCCTCATTACAAACAAGGCCGGGCTCTAATATGTAAAATTAAAGAGGTGTTCTCACTTCAAGCATGCGTTGACCTCCAAACCTCTATTATTGCAGCAACTCGATGAGCAGAATCTAGATCCGTTGTGTTGCTGTGTGTCTTTAGTGTGTCTGTCTTCTTCTGTTCCCGGTCCTCTCTCTCGTCTTCCCTCCTTCTCGTTTTCCTCTCTCCTTCTCTTTTCTCCTCTTTCGCCCTTCTCCGAGTGACTCGGCTACACATCAATCACAGCAATGTTTATTGTCAATGAAATATTTAGTACGAGCGGGCCTGTGTGCACAGATTGCAGATTTCATCTCGTCCTGAAACAATCCATGGTTTGGTTTGACTGATTTTAGAGGCAGGATCCTAAAAGCCAAGTATCTTGATGGGTTTGTATGCTGTCTCTGTGATTGGGCTGGTGTACAGGTTTCGTATCTCAATGCCCATCTAAGATTGGACACGGCTGTCGACACGTAAATAACATGCCTGGAGGTGTGGGTTATGGATGTTGAAGCGGTAGACCTGTGCACAGAAATAAGAAAACGCATGGAACCAAACATGAAAGACCCAGTTTGCAAATCTGTCATAACAAATACAGGGAAATATGAAACAATATGATGCAAGCTTTCTCATTAAGTTTCATAAGCCATGCCACGATTTAATCTTTCCCATCACACTTTATTTTAACCTCCCCGTTTACCATTCATAAGCAGTGTATAAAGACATAACTGGTTTACAACATACATTTTTAAGTGTTTTATTTATGCAATTGTAAACGGTGTCTTATGAAGCATACCTAACTGTAGAATTCATTGTCTGTATAAATGAACAATTAACGAATGCTTGACAACACATAACACGTGTTAGATTACAAACAGCATGTAATAATTTATTGTTTCCACACGTACACAAATCCTTCTCAGACAGGTAAAAGATACACGTGTTCATAACTCTCAAAGAGATATTCTATATGCAATTACAACTGTTTAATATTTAATTATGTGGTGTTATTTTAGTATTTATTAACTGCTTTCACCAAGTGATGACCAATACATCAATAAACACTTAACATTGTTGTTTAATAAACGATTCATTCATTTTATTCATTTGATTGCTAAATGGG
The DNA here is from genome assembly GCF_004355925.1 of Anarrhichthys ocellatus. Classification (NCBI taxonomy): domain Eukaryota; kingdom Metazoa; phylum Chordata; class Actinopteri; order Perciformes; family Anarhichadidae; genus Anarrhichthys; species Anarrhichthys ocellatus. Next base: position 3,405,933 of record NW_022280063.1, on the reverse strand, counting down.
GCTGTTAAAATGAAGTGCCTTTTTTTGGTAGGTTCATTATCCTACTGTAAAGACTTATAAACGAAGTTGATTATACAAGCGCTTTATATGGAGGCATACAGTTTAAATACAAATAAATTTGTATGGAAAAAACTGGGCATTCATTCAAGAGACAGCACTCGCTATTTTGGGAGGAACCAAGGCCTCGTATTAAAAATTGGAGAGTTTTCAAGTGGTGAGAAGAACACAAGGCTACAGTCGGACATTTAGTAGCCAAGTTTAATTAAGTGCTGCTGCCGATGCGTCGCATGGAAGTCTGAGTGAATGGAAAGCACGTTGAAAAGGCGAACTAAAGCTGGTGCCAGCAGAGAGCTCTATGATTCAGTTTAGTGAGTGTGTGCATACAGGTCACAGATAAAAGTTGTGGCTGTATGTTTATATTCTACTCTAAGTGTCGGCAAATGAAGATAAAAGAAACAACATGACGGATGGGAGAGATGCAGATAGTGAATTATTGACTGTTATAGGCTGAATGGAGCTGGTGAATGATATGACGGCGAAATAGCAGATAATTAAGAATGGCTCTTTTAAAACACATTATGGCCCAGAAAATGAAAAACTAAAAGCCTGAAATCATGTACCGCAGCACTCATCCTAAATTACTCATTTTGTGTAATAACCTATCTTAAATTTGACTTCATGCAGCTTTTAAATTGTGCAGTATTGTAATCTTTAACACCGCTACAGTTGGTGCTGGTGGATAGAAGAGCTCAGAATGTCGTTGTTTATTTAAGTTCAGCCTTGCTTTGAACTTATGGACTGGAACCAGTCCTGGTAAAGACGCTCCTTTTGCTCCTTTTGATTTGTAGTTTGGACACTGAAATTCTCCTTTTAAACTTGGAAAACAGTTTTCCAAACATAGAGCTTTGGATAACTAGGGTATTTAATGCTTCCTCAACAGAAAAGAGGGCATTCATAGCTGGTCTGTCCAAAAAAAAAAGAGGCTGAGAAAATGATAATGGATGGAAGGAACACCTACTGGGCTTAAATTGAAAATAAACTGCAGGGGACAGTGTGATACAGAGAGATATGAGTGGGTGGGGAGCGATCACTTGGCTATCAGCAGCCGGGCCAAACAGTGAAGGGGACAGAGTGAATAAGCCAAAGCGCTTTTAAACAGGTTCGACACACGCCCCGGGCCGTCTACTCGCTGCACAGCTCACCCCACCTACTGCCACCCACGCACCCTCTAATGGCACTCAAACTGCCCACCGCTCTCCCCCCCCTTAGGGTCACTGTGTGCTTGCTGTAAAATGTAGACCTCCGACAGGCTGTTGCACACAAACGACACAATACATTTGCAGGAGATTTTGGAAGCGCTTCTTCGAGTCGAGACAGTGTGCACAGGCTTGCTAGAAAAGAAATAAAGTGGAAAATCCTTCGGCTTGTTATACACCTCCAGGATGTACTGTATAGCACAAAACACAGCTAATTATATGTTTTCAGTGAGACCAGTACCTCGTAAGCTCACTCATTACTGAAACCTATTATACCTTGTTGTTTAATCCAGACACAAAGTAACTCGCTGTGTTAATTGGAGAGCTTTTGAGATGTTTGTTGGCATATTTCTGAACTTTAACAGACTAGCTGGCTCCCCCTGCTTCCAGTCTGTACACTAAACTAAGTATATTTCCCTCCTGACTCTCGCTTCAGAGAGTTGAAGATTGAAACCACTCATGTCTGGAGGTTGAATTCAGGATGCAGCCGACTAGTTTACCTCAACATAAAGACGGGAAAGGGGGAAATGGCGAGCCAGGTCTGTCTGAAGGGAGCACAATCTGCCTACCTGTTGATAACGGTTAATAATCGGTGAATGAGGGACAGCGATCTGTCTGGAAAGAAAATGAGCATCCCTACTTTCTGCAATAAACTATTTCCCTTCAGGGACAAATACGGTGGAAAGTGAAGTTACTTTTAAAAGCTCATTTGTTGTCGTACCTGTTTTTAATTTCCAATTAAAGTTTATTTTGGTGTAATTAAAGAGCAGTTGGGGACACAAACACTTACACAGCACCGTTGGCATGGTGTCTTGAATCTCAACAGATTTTTTGGTCGGAATATAACTAATAGAAAGCAGCAACTCAAAACAGACTCCTAATTTGGAGGCATATGCTGAAACACAGGGAGGCTCTCTGAAACATCACGTGTGTTCAGGCGTCCTTTCTCTGCTGCGTCTTACTGCGACTTTAAATTATTCAGTGTTTGTCATCTGAAGATCAAAAGGTTATTAAAACCATAATATACCAATTCATCCCGGCCAACCCCACAGTATGTTGCTGCCAATAACGTGGATAAGTCCCTGCATGGCTGTAGCCTGAGAGCAGTTTGATGGTCTGCTATGAAATCCATCCATCCGCGATGCTTGAACACCACAGTTTGGTCAGTGACTGATTTAAAAAAAAAAACAAAAAAAAAACGTTAAGCTTGGTTTACCGCCGTCTCTCTCCCTCTCCAGCCCCCACATACTGACACACTTTAATGCTAAAGGACGACCTCCATCACGTTGGCAGTGACACCGATGAGACAAATAAGCCACTGCTTTGACACATTGAGAACAAAAAAAAAGAGAGGTGGGTAATTATCTCTCTTAATTTGAGCCACATCATTAGTTCAGATCAACTGATGAATGGCACCATTAGAAAAGACTGTTGACATTCACCGTTCTGACCCAAACTTGTATTTTAAAGAAAGACCCAATGACTCTGGATTTAAGTTTGAGTAGAATAAAGAAGGACTCACTTGAACCGCTTCCCTATGGAGAGGAGGGAAAAACATCTGTTTTTGTACCCAGGACAGTTATGAAGATTGATCAGTCAATTTGTAATGACTGAACCCTATCTCCTCTGGAAAATTGTCTCAAAGTGTGTGATCTTAAAATAAAAATTGCCTCTGAGCAGAGTGCCTCGGCAGCTTTGTGTGCAGGTGTTTGTGGGATGTATTTACGCTTCTTTTGGGGGTGTGTGTGTGTGGGTGTTTTTTACGCATTTGAGCGCAGGCGTGCTGATTTTGTGTTCCTGCTCATGCATGCTTTGTCGTACAATGGGCATTGTTTGTATCCAGGAGCTGTCCTCCCATGTCAGCTCTCAGGTATTTATAAATCCCGACAGTGGAAGACGGATCACAAGCCTCAAGCTGCTACACATCCATCCTTCCAAGGGCTTCCAAAGACAGCCCTTCAACATGCATTACTCATTCCCATGCTGCTCCAAACCCCAAAATTTCCAGCGGCTTTCCATTGGTTTGGCCTCGCATGCCGGGAGTTTGCGTCAGCGGGAAACGCGGATGTGATGATGGCAGCAGAGTTGCGTGCATCTTCAGAGGTGCAACTTTGTTCCCCTTTGAATTTTTCCCCTTTCCCTCTTGCCACGTTGAATGACACTGTCCCCTGTGAAGAGTGCTTACATCTCCTGCGGTGCGCCATCTGCTACCTCAAGTTGGTTTCGCCTGTGTTTGTTTGCATATCTGTGCACGCCTCTCCGTGTGCGGCGGAGTCTGAGAGTGCCTGTTGTGTTTACGGTATTGGGGGAGAAAATAGTTTTTAAGAGATTTGTGCCCAAGCTGGATTTGCTGTACAATCACATAAACGTGCATTATGGATATCAAAAACATTTATATCTGTTTGTTAGCAAATCTGGTAGCGTAATAAAGAAACCAAGTATTATAAATCAGTCAGTAGGAGGATTTATTTATTTATTTATCTCCCTGCTGTGGCCTGGCGTGTGTACCATGAGAAATGTTAACCAGCCCGATGTTGTCAGCTCAACAAAAAAGATCAGTGATTGAGTGACTTCTGTTAAAAAGTTGTTTCTCACTGCGGTCTCTCTCATTCTTTGTGTGTGCTGAAACAGCGCAGCACATTTTACACCCGCTATTCCCTGCCATTACATTTCAGCAGCAGTGGTCAGTGTGCTGTGATAAATCGGGTGCTGAGGGTATTCATGTACATGTCCATGCCCTCATCCCATTTTGCGCCTCTAAACAGAAAATAAAATGCATATCGCATGAAGCAATACATGCAATTGTAAGTGGTGTGCAAAAGCTTTGCGTTTGTCCTTGTGTATTAAAGAACCACACCATTTGACGTTTTAAACTGGCAGTAGATCTTTACTAAGTATCCCCTGAAGACTCCACAGCCATGCTCGCTGCCCTGTGAGGCTGTAATGTTCACTGTACACGAAAACAAACTTGTAGACACATTATTTTCTAATTAGTACAATGAAAAAGTACTTGACCGTCTGGCATCGGGCATCCCCCGAGCCACTCTGTTCGCGTCGCTAAAAATATTGAGTTCTCACACCAGACATTTCAGCCCTCTTGTTCAGTGACTGTTGAATGGGCATTAGCCTGGAGAACTTGGCAGGATGCTGGATGGTTGCCAGCTCCAATCCTCAGACCAGTCAGAAAAGTAAATGAGAATGCTCTCTGAGTAATAACCATAGAAATCATATGTTGAAGTTGCCTAAAGCCAGGTGCTGTAATCCCTGACTGCTGCAGAAAAGCTGCTTAGTTGCAGGAGACAGGAGATGACTCTGGTTACTCTGAAGCAGCCGTTGGGTGTGATGCGTGTAACGGTTTAAATAGTCTGGGTGTTCAGCTGAAATCCCTGATCGAAAATGATGATGAATGAAATACCGAAGATTAGTGTTGGTCGTATTCTCTTGTAGCTATGTTATCCTAACTAAAATATAGGTAAGGGCTTGATGCGAACCTTTTCCCCAAGGAGCACATGGGCTGCATAAAGAACTTTAGATGCTCAATGAAAATGGATCCAAAATATTGGTACAAAATATACAAAATATTGATACAAAATGTACACTTAAGTTTGAGCAAGGGCCACTTGTCCTGGATTGAAGCTATAGCGCACCCTGCTCTGAAGGATAGAACGGAGCAGTTGAGTTTGCACATATGCAAAGTGTCTCAAATGGAATTGCAGTGTCTTATCTTCTTCTTCTCAAACTGCCTCCTCAGATCTGCCCCGCTGTCGACTCCGAAGGTAAGCTGGCTGTTGGACTGTTCTTCTGGCCATGTGTCGGGGTTTAGCACCGTCTCAAGCAAGCCATCTGGCTTTGGCTTCATCTTGAGGGCCTCCAGTCTGGTTGCATTTTTTTTTTTTTTTTCAAACTCTGAGGTGGCTTGGGGAAGAACCAGGTCGTTCCTCTGTGGAGGGAGGCAGAAGCTTTGTTTGTTCTGTTGAGTAGTACGTAAACAAATGACACAATAAAAATGTTAGTTGAAAATATCAGTTACTTTGAGGAACTTTGAAGTGGTCATGAAAGAGTATCAATTTAATACTGATGACTCTATCTCACCTGCATAAGTAATGGAGAGCATCACAAGAAGATTGGCTCCAGTTATTCTTGGCGCTCGTCATCGGTGGCACCAGGTCGGATTCTGTGCATCCCGTCACTGTTCAATGGTGTGTTATCTAACCAGGAGCTTTATTGGATTTCCGTTTTCCGAGAGCGGCACATACACAATTTCACATTTTGTGTTTGAGATATCACAGTGTCCATTGATCAAAACGTCCAGATAATGTGCTGCTCTCCGTTCTTGCTGCCGGCTTTCTTCCATCTTGTCTGCAATTTGTCCAGTCATTTCTGCACACCCTCATAAGTTGGATTTATATTTTTCTCATGTGAGGTAATAACTGGTCCAGACTTCACAAAGGCAGACTCTTCTTTTGCAATATGATATGCAATATTACATTTTATTTTCAGCTGCCACTAGAATTGTATTTACTACCCACAGTAGAGTGACTTGTATTGCCTCCAGGGGCTTCAGTTAAAGCTACTTTGTCGCCTTCCTCCTCCATCTCCTCTTTGCAGTCGAATGTTTCAGTCTAATCTTCAGTTTCCGTCTCGCTCGGTCTTTAGACATGCTGACTTAAAGGCTTCATACTTTGTGTATCTTGCAAACAGCTTCCTCTTGACGTTCAATGGCTGTGGCATTATGTTTTGGGGTTTTCCGTTCCTTTTACAGTTTGACACATGTATACCTTTTAAGACGAACAAATACTTGGCCCGAGAGTTGCATAATGGTTGTGTAATATTTTCCATTCTCTTGATGTGGGATGTTGTGGGTGGGCAGATGGCGAGAAGCCTATTTTAGACTCTTTACATCGCATGTGTCACCTACTAGAATATAGTAACCGCTGAATAAAAAGGTGACTGACGTCTTCCTTGCCGTACAGTGCAGCATAACATTTCTATCCTGTGATATACAGGTGTGTATCTCTGCAAGGTAAGTCGGTGACCTCGACATCTTATGACTCAAACAGAAGTAGTATATATGAACTCTTGCTCTGACTTGTCTTCATAAAGCCTTTTATCTACCCATTTGTTATGGGACAGGGGAAAATCGTAATGTCCCTTTTGTCAAAGCATTAGGTTGATATACAAACATTTCTCACTTATCTAATGTAAAGTATGACAAATTGTTGACATCTAGATTTGGGATGGATGATGTTTTATGTGTACATTATGTAAACCTGATAACAAATAACGTTCCTGTGTGTCTCTTCAACGGTATTGCTTTGGTTTTACTACAGAAATGCATTCTGCATTGACACCTTTAGCTGAAAGGAGATCATAGCAAGAAAAATAAAAGATTTTGTTGGCATAATCAGTGTGGATCTTACTGATTCATAAGCCAGAATTTCTCTCTGATTCTCAGAGGATCCAGGACTATGTTGCAGTAAATCCTCTGAGATACAGAGACAGTGCTGCATGAGATGCCAAGAGATGTATCGGCTGACTCCGTGGCTGCATACTTACACACACACACCAACGCACGGTACACATACAGGACAGATACACTATCATTTTAACTGACCGCAAGTGGGATTTTCAACCTATATGATGGATTGCTTCCTTTATCCTCAGGCGGTTTTGTACCTTCATTTTTTGGCCTGCTCTACAAAAGGGACTAGCCACCAGGGACAACACTGCCTCCTCTAATCCACCAAGTTCTAAATCTCCAGTATGATTCCAGTCTCGAAGAACAATACACCCTTGAGCTTAGGGAGAACTGAGAGGGATATAGAGAGACGGGGGACAAGAGAAATGGGAAGAGAGGAGTTCTGAAGGGAGTTTAGAATGTGAAGTAAATTCTTTGTGAATACAGAATACAGTGTTGAGAAACGGCATAATAAGGTTCAGTAGATGGGCTTTTTGGCCCAGAAGTAGTATTTTGCTATTGTAACACTTGTGTAAAAGTGTTTTTTTATTCTAGTAGTGTTGAATTGCATCAGTCCATTGTATATTTTCATATCTGAGCTTCATGTCAATAAGCACCATAGTCCTGTTTGGGGATTAAAAAAAAAGAAAAAGGTCCCTGAATGTAATTGTGCTTTTGGACACTATTAAGTGTCCAAAACACAATTATTGGAGACTAGAGCTCGATAAAGATAGCAGAGATATGAACTTAAAGAGAGCTAGAAGAGAGACCTTGTGAAAGCATCGTACACTTAAGATACCAGTATTTAGAGAACACATGGAGCACAACAGTAACGTTGTGCTAAATTTGGCAGGCTCCTATGGAAAAGGACAGGAATCCCTTTAAACCCACCATCCCGCCTGGATCAAGGAAGAACGGCTAAACTCCCTGTGGGTCCGTAGAACAAGAAGGAAAGATAAAAATAGGCCCTCTTTCTTCTGACAAGGAAAAATGTCCCGGGTTCAAATGAACATCCGCTGAATAGTCCTCCCTCCAGGCACTTGAGTCCTTCACTCTTTACATCTCTTCTTTCTGCCTTACTTCTAATATGAAGAATACCTTCACTTGATTATGATTTTCGACTTATTTACTTGATTATTCACTTGGTCACTTGGTGCCTGTGTATAGCATGATGTAGTGATGAAGTCAACTATATTTATGTAGCCTACCAGGTGAGCTACTGGGGTGCGCCTGTACTATGATCATCGGTGATACATATCAGCCGATGCAGATCCTTTTTGTAGTTTTGTTTTGTTGTAGCAGCTGGTAAACGCTCCAGACTGAATTAGCAGTTTACATTTTGTATCCTAAGCTGCTTAGTGCTCATATTAGTATGTTACTGTTGACATGCTGAGAACGAACCGTGTACTGACTGTTGGGTAAGGAGTAGCAGCAAACACAACCAGAATGTAGCACATCGGCAGGTTATTTAGTAATGAACCCAGCGAACTGTGGCTACATTCAAAGCCCCTGATTACTCCCAGCAGATCACACCTTTATTATTGAACATCATGTCAGTTTAAATGTATGATATATATGTGGTTCCAATATACCATAGCGAACTGTAAAGTGGCATCAATTTGGTTCATTTGGTGTCAGAGATTGTAGCCAGCGAGCGGAACGATAAAGAGAGAAAGAGAGACGTGGTGGAGGCGAGTTTTATATGGTTTCTGGCTGTTGTAAAGAGCTGTGGAGCCATTTGTATAAATTATTCAATCTTAATCCTCATTTGGAAATACAACAAACCTTCAATGTTGCCAATAGGTCTTGAGAGCAATGCGGTTTGAGAGCAAGAATGGGGCAGCGATGCCATTGTGATATTCTCACCGGAGCCTTTTCTGAACCTGCAACAGCACTGAATAATGAAAATGCCTTTACCCAACAGATTCATTCACTCTTTAAAGAGCAGGTAAATGTATGCAGGAGGTAGAATACCTGACGGTAATTTGAATTTGCCTCTGAATGAAAGCTAGCAACCGGCTGTAAAACAGCTGGGCGTGTATTTCAGGTCTGTTTTGTCCCGCTCAGATTGTGTGTATGAATTAGCATGTGTGTCCAGGCTGCAATATCCGTGTTTTCAACATGCTTTTTGAATGCATACAGGAGTGCGTGTTTTCGTGTGCATGAGACATTGTTGAAGACTTTGCATCGCTCCGTGGCGGCATCTCTGCTATGAAAGTGAGTAGTGGGGATTCTTGACTTAAGCATGCCCCCTTTTGGCCCCTGAAATGTGCGAGCCCATTTCCGCATAATAGCTCTATAGTGTAGCCAGCTCCCGCGGGACCCTCGTTGCTCGCCCCACTCTGCTTTACTAACCCCCTCCTTCACAGAGGTGTGAAGGGGGAGATGAGGAGGAAAGAAGGGAGTGTGCTATACCATGCTGTGATGAGCGAACACTGATGAGGGACAGTTATTATGTCGAGCTTATTATTCTCTCTCTGCACTGGGGGGGGGGATTGTCAGCAGCGGCTGCAGCTATTCATTAAAGCTATGAAATATGACCCGACCCATGGTGTGTGTGTGTGTGTCTGTGCGCCTGCGGGCCAAGCCAACAGATCACTGGAGCTCTCGTAGCAACTAGAACTCACATTCACGTTTTAACACTTGCTGGACACATTTGCTTCGTGCTGCTCGTCTGCGTTGTCGGTTTTCTTACTAGTCGTTAGACACACACGAAGAGAAAGAGGTAAGGACACCGTCTAGTTATGACTTTTTAAAGGCCATAGTGGAATAACTGGAATAGAAGGCTTCTATTCCCTAAACACATCCTTTTCTTTGGAAAGCTTTAAATAAAGAACGGGCAGATTCACACCTCCAGGCTGCAATCCTTCCCAGGTGACCGTTGGCAGTGCCTTCGGTTCTGCTTTCGTTCATCATATTTGTCCCTGTAGTGTCTCTCCTGTCATGCTATGGTGACTGAAATACATTGTTGGATTATGCCACACTGCACTATTATTAAATGTAGCTGATGGCACGGACACACTTTATTTAAAGTAAAAAATGACCATTGTTTAATTGTTTTACCTACTATAACGGATTTTTAGATCACTTGGGGTCAGCAAAGACAAAACTGTGAACACAACGTTGATTTCTCATCTCCTTTGAGTTGGCGAGGCATTGTGCTAACAGGGCCTATTCACACGCATTAATGGAGATGTCGGAGCGAGACCATGGACAGGCGCCCCCCAGTTCAGTGCGTTCTCAAGGGCACCTCGGCAGTGCCAGTGCACACTTCGTACTTGGTGTGCATGAGGACTTGAATCGGCATAACTCCGGCTCAAAAGCCAAGTCTCAACAGACTGAGCTGCTGCTGCCCCAATACTGGTCAGTGCAAGTGACTCACACATGACAGTATTTACCTTATCCCATTGCTAGTTGTTCAGTTTTGATTCTAGCAGCATTATGTTTGCACACACAGTAATTGTCACATACAATGATCAGCTATGTTGCATCTCAATTTCTAGTCATACCCCCATTGAGAGCAAACATCTAATTATAGAGTTAAGCTGGTTTCCTTTACCTTTCAAAAGGGGGTGATGACCTTTTTTCTAATTTATTTGTGCTGGAAGTGAGCAATTAACTTGTTCTAATCACAAAGTGCTGAGGTCTCGGTATGTTTTGCTTTATTACAATGTGGTTTGTAGGTCACAGGGATAATGTTTAATTAAGTGGAAAGGAGACATCGAGTGAAATCTATACTTCCTTCCTCTGTCCAAGCCCCCAACCGGATCTCACTTCTTATTAAAACTAGGTCAAGGACCCCTAAGCCCCAAGGAGCATGGGCTAGGCCCCAAACCTTTAAACCATCTTGCCCCCAAACCTCATTACCTATCACCTCACCAGGTACTTCAATATCAAAGCCAACCCCTTCCTCCTTCTCTCTTACCTTTTAGCGCCTCCCTCCCTCCCATCCTCGACCTGCGGTCTCCTCTCTGAGATGATGTTTACAGTGATTAATGCAAGAGGGAGGTTGAGACCCTGCTGCTGCCTCATCTCTGAGACCCTTTTCAAATCTCCGGCCTGCTCGGGGCTCAGGCTGGATGTCAAGCGCTCCTATTTTAGTCTCTTTGTGTTGCTGTTTATGCATCCGTGTTGCTGTAATCTGCAGCTGAAAGCAGGTCACACTTTGCTGGCAGAGTTCAGTGAAATATGGCACCTTACACAACATGTCTTTGGTTTGTTTGGTGTGTTTTTCAGTGGTGATAAAAGCATCATGGGATATGTGAATTAATTGCTGGGTGTACATTTTCTCACGTTTAGTCTTCTACTTTGTTCAGTGCTCCATTTTTTCCTATTTTAGCTTTTTTTATTGCTATTTGTCGCTGTAATCAATTATCGTTTTATATTAAACAATGCATTTGAACATTTCCTACAGAAGGATATTCTGTGTTTTTGAAATATGTGAATGCAGCTTCAACGTGAGCTCGTATTGAGGCTGTATTTCTGTCTGTGGGAGTCACTCGTCTAAATGACAGGTCTTGGTGACCATTTTTCATGTGGTTGCTAGGGTAACAGGTTGACTCAAAGAGGTGCTCACAACTGCATAGTGTGTGTGTGTGTGTGTGTGTGTGTGTGTCTGCATGACTGTGACTGCATGATTATTTGAGTGTTTCCAAATGGCTCAAAACCTCTTGAAAGGGTATGAGCTGTATCATTTGTTCAAACAGTAAACCAATTGAATAAGAAGGTCAATGACAGTGTTTTGGGATTATGAGGATAGTGATCATACTGACGGATAAGGGCTCCCTTAATGCAGCGAGGAACAGCCTGTCTGCACAGAGAACGTATTGAAAGACATTTTGCCTGCAGTAGGACAATCACGCATGTTTTTATGCTTGGATTCCTTCAAGCATGTATTCTCTTGAAATCATCGAGATGTTACGATCAGGGTTTCAACACAGAAGGAAAACATTCACTAGAACTACGACCACTCGGACTTCTTCCCCTTTTTACTGCAGTCCATGCATGGCACCTTTACCAAAGTGCCCGTATGGCCCACTGGCATTTTGGGAAAGGTGCCAGGTTTTAATTGGTGATCCAGTGATTTTCTGTTGTTGGTCCATTGCTTTCTATTTGTTGATGCATACAAAGCCAGTGGCAGTCTATCGATCAAGCTTACATAGAAAAGACATTTACTTTGGAAAGAGATGGGGCAGAGGTAAGAGTGAGCGATTAACCTTTAAATTAGCACTCGTAGACCAATAGTACAGTACTCTTAAACTAGTAAAGCCTAGTGGAAATACATATGGAGGTTGGTGAAAGAGATGTATCCGATTGTTTTATAAATTTGGGTTTTCATATTGCCTCAAAGAAATATTCCAATGTTTGTCCCTTCCCTCATCTGCAGTACGCCATTCTCAAGCATCCATATTGCTCCACCCTTCCATTTTCTGCTCCACAACGCTGAGAAAGAAATGCAATACATATTCAATCAGCTCCTTAAGAATTGATGTCGTATGGAGCTCCCTGCTGATTCCACTTCATTAACATCATGCAAATGCATGTGGGAATATGTTAGCATTATCAGTCCAATCTGACCAATCAATTTAGGTTGTACAAAGGAAACTGAATTTGCTCAGATTGTATAGATCTGACAAAGATTGATCAATCTAACTATTAAAATAGTGGGAACAAGTGATGTTTCATTGGATTCCATAAGACTCTGTTCATATTGTAGTCGTACCATTCTCTTGTAACTGTACAGTATCTATGTTACTATTGCATTTTGTACATTTGTCCATCAGCAGTATGTTTTGGTATCACAGACACTAAAGTGTCCTTACATTATTTTTACAACTCGAAGGTCAGACTGGACGTGGTACTGGTTCAACAGTAGGTCAGGTCACCCCGGCTTGTGTTTACTTCTTGGTTTGTGCGGCCTTGCGTTAGATCAATCCGTAGCCAGATTAGCTTTGTTTTACACGCTTTCTGAGGCCGACTTTGACACATCTCGCCGGCTCCGCTGAGAATTTATCACATTGAGGAGAGCCAGCGCAATCCCACTCAATCCCCCCCCTTCCATGCTAGTACCAATGACAAAGGCTCTAAATGGATTAGTGTAGGTAATTATTGCCATTGTCACCAGTCAATAGCTTTTGGGTGTGTGTTGTGTGGTGCCGCCCAAGAGTGTGCAGCGTGTATGTATGTGTGTGTGAGTGGAGTGTATGAGCGAGCCGGTGTGTTTAGCCTTCCATGTAAACACCTAATGAAAACGGCCTCCTCGTAAGAGATCTGAAGGCGCCGGCCTCACCTGGCAGAACGGGATGTTGTGAAAAATGGAGAGCCGTGGAGCGAAGCAAGAGGGGACGGGGGTCAGTGCGGGGTCACAGGTAAGGAGGAAGGGAGGCGGGGGGGGTCGCAAGGTGAAAGCGATTCACACGACAAACCCTCCCCGCAGAGAGCGAAGGAAATTGCCCAGAATGAAGATGGACCGGGAGGAGGGATGGAGGGAGCAAGTAAGGTGGTTGATTGTTGCGTTGAAGGGGGGGGCTACACCTACACCCTCACATTGCAGGAAGTCTTGGCCACAGATCAGTCAACTAGGAGGACGGGTGTTGGACAGGACATGAGAGGGAGCTCAGGGAGATGGGTAAAAGACGCAGGCGGGAAGAGAGACTGGGAGGAGGAGAGAGACAGATGGATGGAGGTGTGATGGTGGCAGCAGGATATCGACAGGGGAGGAATTGTGTTTCAGGAGCACACTGCCAGAAATATGTTTCCATCATGGAGATAGTCAGAGAGAAAAAGAGGCAGAGAGAGAGGTGAGCAACACAGAGCTATGTATTGCAGGAGGGGGGGGGGTAAGGGTTAGAGAGTCAACTATAAATAGCAAGACCCCTGAGGTGATGATTTTCAGTGGGTTTAAGTGCACAGCATTATGTGCAAAACAGGGAGTTGGTGTGTTAGTTTTTATGTGTGTGTTTGTGTGTGTGTTCGTTCGTGTGTGGTCAGCTGAAGTGCCTCTGAAAATAGTACTGCAGGAATGAGCCCTAACACTCAGAAATGACTGAGCATTTTTGCACTTCCAGTCCTCTCATCACGAAGTCGACAGATTTTTTAAAATGTATTTTTGATTAGGTGCCTGAAATAAGGTCCGTGTTTGACACAAGCTTTAGAGATTTGTACATTTTATTGTACGATATAAAATATGTGAATTTGGAAGCTTTTACGTGTCTTAAAAAAGGCGGTCGCTAACAAGTGGCTTGATTAGACTACAACGGTTGTTCTTGGACATTAAACATCGTCACACCAAGCACTAATCCACCTTTAGTTTAGTGGTGGTGACGTGGTGTAGTTTGTTTCAACGAAATCCTGAAAGCAGTGTTTATTTGGGAAAATGATGTTACTGTCCAAACGTGTAGGTATTGTAAACTTGTGTTTGGCATCACGGGTGTAGTTATCTGGAGTAAATCATGTGCTGGGATGCTGCCATGGTATAGCAAATCTCATCCAGACTCTTAATTTCAAAGAGGCAGCACATATAGCAGCCATATCTTGAAGGTTAGGGGATGTAGTATAAGCCTTATCTCCCTGTCACAGACGCACTTACAAACTCCATCTCTCACTTCTTTCACTGCGATTCCAAACGCTGTTTGCTTAGCTGTTATTGCCTTCTCATGCAACTCTCGGAGGACGGACTGCAGCGAGCATCAAGGGGCACTCTTGTGCGGAGCACTCTTTTAAGCATCAGTCTTCAGTCCAACCACTGCTACCTATCTGTTTAATTAGCAAACACCGCGGCAAGTCGAGAAGTTTACAGAGGCGTACACGTGAAAGCCAAGGCGGCTCGGGGGTTCCAGGCGTCACAGCAGGCAAGATCACAAACAACAACAAAAACATAGCCTCGGCCCGCTCCTCCTTTTTAAATGTGGAAATCTCCAGAGTGGTTGAGCTGTGATTACACAGCATTACAATATGTTCTTCCCACCCAGGCTGATATTTAGCCAAGTAGTCATATTATGCTTCTAGAAAGCAGGACTGTGACAAATCCGATTTAAAGAAGTGTTTCCACTCATAGTTCCCACACTACAAGGAAGGTGATTCATAGTTTAGTCTACCACACATGACACAATGCTGTTTCAACAGCAGCTATAAGCATGGCTCATGTGTGCTGCTGTTAGTGTGTCATGATATCCAGTTAGAGCTTCTATAATGTGACATGTTTCTGAATATGGGGTATAAATGATAAATATTCGCTGCACGCCAACGTCACCTTGTTTCCTTTTTGATTCATTAAAGTTGGCTGGGTGAGGTTTGTCAGTAGCCGGTAGCGTAGCACTGAAATGTTATGGGTGCATCTTAAACTCAGCAGCTAGGAAAGGTCAGTGTCAAGGTCAGTTATTCCATGTTTTGTATTTTGCCACCAGAGGTCATGGACAATGATCCCATAAATCGCTTGAGTGCTTTATTGGCTGCTGTAGGACATGAGCTCCTTCAAAACCGCTCGTACACACTGAGCTGCACGTTTTTGGAAAGTTTCCTTTTCCAGCTACATTCACCTCTTTGTGCTTCAATAAAACTGTTATTGTGTTATCACTCAAGGGTTTAAATTGCTTCCCATATTTTGGAAATCATGATTTGTTTTAATATTTGTCTTGGTTAGGGTTGTCGTCTGTTCTAAATCTAATTATGGACCTAAAATCTTCAAATATGAACTCCTAACAGCTGAGGAAACATTGGAATATGCCTGGCGTAGCCCCTGGAACGTCATTCTCAAAGGCAGTACGTGTTGTGAGGTTTGAGAAACCATGTGCAATTTAGCATGAAGACAATTTCATACTTCCTGCCACATTTCTCTCTGCCAGCCTGGAGAGGTTAACTGAAAAGCTCTTGGCACATTCTGCTTCTAATATATTCACAGGCACAAACGGTTAGTTGGAAAACAATCCTGTTATTTTTCTGAATGTTTGTCAGCCTCCCTTATTTTTTCCCTATTTTTCCACTGCATCCTTTGCATCACTGCGTGTTTCTCCATCCTTCTCACTCCACTCTCTTCTTACAGTTCTCCCTCCTGCAGTCACACAGAGTTATGAGGTTCACAAGCTCCTTTTAAAATGATGCGACTGCTTCGCTGGAACCTGTTTGTCTGAGTTCAAAAACTTCAGCAGGAGCTTCTTATTGAGGGCAGCACACACAGATTCCCTTTCCTTTTGTGCCTGTGGTTCCACTTCATGAACGTGTGTGTGTGTGTGTGTGTGTGTGTGTGTGTGTGTGTGTATATATATATATATATATACAGTATATACATCTTGAATATGCCTCGTCTTCATTAAAGGCAACATACAGTATGAATAACCCTGTTAGTTGTAAAAGCTTTTAAATTTAGCTCCCATCTTTGGTAATTGCATTTCCTAGAGATCCTATTGGTGCTCATGATAACACAAGAAACATGCTGCTGCTGCTACCAGGGATGTGATATGGATGACTTCCTGTGCATCGGATGCTGACCTTGTTTCTTCTCGATTCTTCGAGTCTGTTTCGCCTCTTGAAGCTGAAGTTGTTGCGTGTTGTTGTAACAGTGTGCGCTTCTGGTCACACAAACCAACGGCCAGCATCGGGAGGCAAAACAGTGATGTCACAATGTACTCTTACACCCTGGAGGACACTTGTATTTGAGGTTTCACTACAACATATTTACATGATTCTGTCTGAATATACCTGTATTCACCCTCTGGCTGTCTTTGAGTGCCTCCTGAAAAAGCCCAGTGTGCTCTGATTGGCTTACCAGAAAAATATGTTCCGTTGCAAAGGTAGACTGTTGTGGGTTATTGGGCACTCCAGATACCCAAATGTACATGCACAAGCTTTTCATCCCCATGTCCCCTTTAACAACCTCTCCTGTCATGTCTTCTCTGTATTTGTCTAGTTTTCAGAGAATTGTTGTTCATGTGGTTCTTAAAATGCTGTTTTTTTTTGGCCACAGCAGCACAACAAGACATTATTTGGGGATCTGAATGAAATGAAGCCTGACAAGCAGTCACAGCGTTGGGCTGTCTGGCCAGAGGGCCCTCACACCCGGCTGAGCTCAGTGAACGGGCAATTGAACTTAGTGCTCGCTCGTCCTCACACATAAACAAAGACACAGGCAAGCATAACACACACGCCCCTGGATTATAACTGTGCAGGTTGAGACTAATTAAACGCCGTGTGTGTGTACGCAGTGGTGGGAAACTTTACGAAACAATCTATTTAGCTGTTACCATGTTCCAAAAACAAACCGTTGTCATTGATTAATACACATGGTTGAAGAAGGACTGCATCCAACTATACAATCAAGAAAATGTACTTAAGGTATAAAAGTAAAAGTATTCACTATGCAGCTGAATGGGCTCTTCAGTTGTTGCATTATTGTATATTATAATATTAGATTATTCCTGCTGCAGTAACATAAAAGGTACATTTAATGTTGTAGCTGAAGCAAATGGAGCTAATTTATTTCAACTTTTATACCATTGGGTGGTTTAATTAACTGTATAAGAATGCATTGTATTTCTAATACGAATTATAAATAAAGGTAGAGAAGTAAAATGTGCAATATCTCCCTCTGAAATGTAGTGGAATAGAAAGTAAAAAATTGTACTTGAGTACATTACTTTGTTACTTTCCACCACTGATTAATACCATGCTGTACCAAAAAAAATGTTCTTACCAAGTCATGTGCTTGTGTGACCAACTGAGAGAGTTGGTAGTAGTGCTACCAGTGGAAAAGTAAGTCTGGAGCACTGCATTTGCTTTTATTATAATCTTCATTTTGAGTATCCCACTGGAAACCCGTCATGTACCAACAACACACACACACACACACACACACACACACCTGACAGCAGCTCCCCACTCCTACTCAAAAGAGATGAGTCAACCTTAGATTTCTGTCATTGTTCAGCAGTCAAAAAATACCCCATTACGGATGCAATTTTACACCCTATATATATATATATATATAAGTGTTTTCATATTACATTCATGCAAAGAGAATGCATACTGAAGCGGGAACAGTTATTTAGCTTTTTGTCATTTTTATGTAGAGCACAACCAGTTTATTTGTATGAAATTCTCTTAACAACAAAGTCTGAGTCGACGCGACTTGACAAGTATATCTCCTGCATGAAAAGTTAGGGACAGTTCTGCCTTCATCCCACAGCTCCTCACCAGTGGGGGTTTCTGAGCTGTCAGAAGGAGAAGAATGCAAGCAAGGTCACGCTTTATAATGTTACCTGTCAGCCAGCCAATGCAGACTCTCCCCGGAAGAAAGTGAATTAGCTTGAATCAGGCAGCGGGGAGGGAGGCGACATTAAAGGGATTGAACGTTAACCAGCTTTTAATCCTGTCCTGGCGAGAGAATAAAGAAAAGAGGAAAACTCGCTCTGTATCGAACAGTCGTCACTTTGATTGAGGTTGGAATTATTTTAAGGTGATATGCAGTGTAATTAGTATTGCGCAATTGTTTACAAGATAAATATACCGTCCTCACTTGCTTGGCTGTGTATTGGAAGCATCCTTAGAAACCACAGGCTGGCTGTGTGCTGGAGGAAGCAGGAAAAGCATTTAGTGTTGCTTCCAGCATATTGGGATGCACTTGTATTTGTGTTTTAGTCACTTGTGATCCAATCCCAGTGGAAAATACATCTCGTTAATGTACGATTTGAATGGAAATCCAGTTTTTTTTCATTCTGACAAAAACACTGGCGATCATTCATTGTCTCATGCAGCATTTGAGCAAGGTTTATCGATGTACGTCACTTTATTGCAGCATACCGATGTTGACGGTGCTTTTTCTTGACCGCAGCCTCGGTTTGAGGATTGTGACAGCAAGCACCCACGCTGCAGTATCCCGAGCAACAAACTCAAATCTACAGTATCAAGGTCTTGTTCTTTGTCCGACCCTGAGCTCAGAGTCTGTCTTATTTAACATCCTCCTTTCCTATCCATAAGGTCCTATTATTTTCATTGTGCACCTATGGTTTACATTCCTATATTTATACAACGCAAGGTAAAAGCTGTTTGGTGAGACCTTGAGATCTTTAACAGCTGCATTTCTATTCAGCTTATCATCAGCATTACGTCTTAACATAATAAATCACACACTTAACATCATTAAGAGGAGCACAGTCTGTTTTTAATGTTTTGCATAAAAACTATATGGGTATGATAGCACGGTGTTGCATTTTTCAGCTATTGTACAAGACCCCTCGGTGAAAATATTCAGATTACTGATGATACAAACAGATTTTGTTTCGCACATTATTGGCTTCGTATGAGTCCGGATCTTCATTGTCTTACAGCTTCAATAGACAGAACAGCTGTGTAAAAATGCATGCATCTCATCAGCCTAATGAGTCCAGTTATTCCAATGAAGACCCCTTGATTCATTGTAGTTGTTCGCCCCAAAGGAAATGTTTGTTTTGTATTAATTTTTTACTACAAGCCGATACAATATAACTCCCAGCAATAACCGGGCAGCCAATTCCTATTTAGACATGAATGTTAGTTTCTCTACAGATTAAAGCTCCATTAATCACATTTTCTGCCAGTCTGAGACAGAAAAACACCGAAACAATTCACAGACAGAAAATGCACCACAATCTCAGTAGTTAAAAACCCCTTTTTATGAGCTACATTAAGCAAACAATAAACCTATTTCTCAGCAGACAATTGGACTTGTCATGGCATGAAAAGCGCAGGTGTAAGTAATAACGCTTACAATGGCTTTGTTCTGTTTAAGTGTCTCGGGGAGCAACAGCAGTGAGCCAGCGTGCACAATACCAGGGTCCTGGAAAAATGATCAGTTCCACCTGTGCTCTTTCTGTTGTGATGTGTCACAAAGCCGCTGTCAAAAAGGTAGAATGCAATTTCCATTTGTCTAATACTTTGGTTTATGAACAAACACCTACAAAACTAATCCCATTCCTGTCAGCCTCAGGTGTATGCTGTGTTGAGTAATAATTACCAAATGTTAGCATGTTAACATGCTGAACTAAGACGGTGAGCATGCTATACAGTATATATACAGTATATATACCTGCTAAACATCCGAGTTTGTGCATTCAGCTCAAAGCAGCACTGTCCCTAAGTACAGTCGCACAGAGTGACTTCTAAAGCTGTACTACGAATGCATTTTTAGGCGACCAATACGGTTACAATTAACTGTCATGACCTGAAAACACGCTGTAACCAACACCCAGACATGACGAGGCCGTGGCAGCGACCTGTCAATCAAAAGGTGCAGTAGCCACGCCCTAAAGCATTCCCTGCTTTATCATCTATTCTCCTCTATATGGGACCAGATTGCTGCCTGGTATAAGGCCATGTGGGCTATACACCACTTGGTGTTGTGCTTGTATATGACTCTGTGTGCTTTGTCAGTTGATTAAGTCCATTAAAAAGAGTGTGACAGCATCCCGGAGTAATAAGCCCTAAATCATTACGATACAAGAGGCTTCTTTTCCACCTGTCTCTACCCGTTAGTCATTATTCTCGACACGCGTGTCAATTTGCACCCTAATAACACTAATATCGCTTATAATCAGTTATTTCTTCATGAGCTCTTTGTGACCCCAAAGAACATAAATTCACATCAGAAGCGTTGAAGTGCTGCATAAACTTCGGTCCGCCATCAGAATTAGATTTCCCCTGTAACCTAACTCTATCTTAACGTGTTCGAGCATTGTATCGGCTATGTTTTTAGACTTTCACCAGGCAATGGCCTTCTGATTAGAGAGTGACACCCACAACACTGTTCATGTCGCTTTCAGTGTGCCAGAGGGCCTTTCACCTCGCCAACAGTTAATGTGAACACTGTAATGAACTGAAGATATGTTAAATCACTCTCGTGTTGTATTAATCCCAGGCATTGATTCCTCAGACTCTATCCGAGATAATTGTTCTATGAAAGAAATTCAATCTGTCTCATAAACATGAATGAGTAATCGCTCCAGAGAAAGCTGGTCTCCCCAGCGGGATAGAATTTGCCTGATATCCCTTTAATATCCGAAACGTGATCTGGATGCAGATTATTGACATCGGATTACAAAATTTCTGATGTTGAGATTTTCAAACATTTTCCTCTCGCTAATCCCAAACTTTTAGATTTTATTTGTATAGCAGTTCATCTTTTATCAATTAAACTACTACTACACGAACCACAGCAACTACCCAGTCTCTCTCTCTGTCTCCAACTCTCAGAACACACTTCCTGTTTTGGTGCGTAGCCATTCAGGGCTCCTCTTCCACTCAAATATTCCCTCTGAAGCACTTAGCCTAATTAGAGATCATTTATTCCCAGAACTAATCAGTCCAAGTGTTTTTGTGTCTTCTAAAATAATAACATGAGAGAAGGCTGTTGCACTAAGTGAGGGTTCAACAGCTCACCCTGCTTACTAAATTTGACTCGCGTGTTGTGTGTGTGTGCGTGTGTGCGTGTTTGTGGGGTTGCTGTTATGCAAACCATAGCATAATTGGATTTGTGGTTAGAATATAATTACTTCGCAAAAGAAGGAACATCGTGGGATTCCTCTTGATCTATTTTAATAAATGTTGTCTTTTGTAAAAAGACATAGATTGTTTAAGTTGCATGCATACAAGATATCACCTAATGTGCTTCAATTTGGCAGATAGATTGGATAGCCAGGAGTTGGAGGCGGGCTAACTGATTTAAGAATTGTCAAGTGTTAATTCTTGAATCAATTCTCATCTAAGTCAAAATAAAGGCTGTGTAACTGCTAGTGGAAATAAATAGTAATAAAATAGGATGTTTTAAAAGAGAGAAAGTTCAAGTCAAGGTTTTATTTTGTCAAGTATTCAAATCCTTAACTCAAGAAAAAGAAATACCACAATGTGAAATGTATTGTGTACAAGTAAAAGTCTTTGATTTAAGTATAGAAGTATTAGGGGCTTAAAAAAGTACAGAAGTAAAACATTATTATGCAGATTGGTGTTCCCAGACTATTAGTATATACATTTTATCACTGTATTACAGTAATACATGCATTGATGCGCAAACATAATTTAATGTTGTAGTTGTCATGCTAACAGACGGCTCGGCTGTCATGTGTTTTTAGATGTTTTCATATTTACATTTCAACCACTGTTGAGGCGATAGGAGGCAAAAAACAACACACACAACACACCCGCACACAATGGTCTGGCAGCAGATAGTGTGCAAATGAAATTCACATTACTGTAGGTCACTGAATTCATTTCTGAAATGGCAATTGGTGTAATGTCTCAAGGGACTTGTTGTGAGTAGTGGGCCACATTTACCCAGTTAGCCTTCCACCCCGGTGTAGATTAAGGAATACATTTACCCACTATCAACCCATCAACTGCAGCCCATTTGTTCCCCTTGGACAATATGGATTGAACCGCTTTTGTCTGCAGTTAATTCTGACTGGTGTGAGGTCGGCTGTGAAAACAGCATCAGAGGACGAGGCCGAGAGCATTTTCCTGGAGAACAAACCTCCTCCCTCTTATCGTGTCCTTTTTGTTTTATAAAATACTCTCCTCTTGGCTCATTAAGAAAAAATCTGAATATCCGCTGTGATCTGAACCAAGAGGCCTCAGTCGTACCATTCAAAGACGACCTCGATCTGCAGGCCAGTGCTGTACAAAACACATTGTGAGAAGTTGGACCAAAAATTAAGTATTCTGCCGCACACTAGAAGTCCTCAAAATCTATTCAGTTATAATTTGAATACTGCAAGAGAGCTAAGGTCGGTGAAGTGAAACAGGGCTTTGAGTTCTTTTTGAAGAGGAAGCTCAAGATCTGTCTTAATGCATCTATTACTGAAGACACCATAGTGAGGCTGCTGCACCTGCTGTTAAAATAATACAGTATTCACAGAGTTATCACTGCAACACGAGCCCAAACACAAGCTCCTCGCTGCTAAATTGACTCCAGTCGTCTCTCTCTCTCTCTCTCTCACTCACTCACTCAGAACGACCTTGCGAAGGCGACTTTCCTCTTTAACCCGGAGATGTGGAGCTGGCTCAGCGCTCTCTCTCTCTCTCTCTCTCTCTCCCCCTCCCTCCCACACCTTGTCCCCGTTGTTGCTGATCTTATCGTTCAGCCTATCAGAGGACTAATGACCCTGGCGATCGGTGCTGACCTGTCGGAGGAAGTGCAGCTGCCAAAGTGAAGGAAGGAGAGTCCATTAAAAGATTAATGCAAGGAAGTGGACACTGTCCTCCTGGACCTGTGGAGCACTTCAGCCGGAGTGGAGGATTTGATTTATTGTGCCCCCCCCCCCTCCTCACATGCTGAATAGGCAGAGAACGATGAACGTGGTTGAGCGACTTGCTTTGTCAAGAACATCTGGCTGCAGTGGTGTTTGTTAAGATGCTAAGATGCTAATCTTTCTATACAGTACTTACGTTGTGGTTGTCATCGCAGCTTTAGGGGTGAAAGGTTTCATTGGAAATAAGTGAATGTTTCCTGTTTGGCGTGGCATTACTCAGCAGAATCTTTGCTTTGGAGCAAAGTCAACACCCGGGTCTGACAGGCCTATTAACCCGTGTGTTTTTAAGAAAACCCACGGCCCCATTCATCATTCAACATGCAGCAATTAAGCATTCTGTTACTTTGGCAACCGTTTTTAATATTTATTTGATCAAAGCGTAGAGTGGCACGGGCCCTGCAGCCTGCCTCCATTTCTCATGCGCGTGGCATAATGTTGGCGTTTGTGCAAGGAAAACAAAGTTTCCTATTCTATGCTTTTAGTAAAGATTTGCTGTCAAGCTTGAGGAGCCTCGTTTCCTTGGCTCCTTTAGTGAGGGCCTGAACTTTTATAATGGGCACAAACAATGACTTCTCCTGCACGGCATGGGTACTGACAGAGAGAAAATATTCTTCACTTTAGATTGTCAGGTTTGTGTCTCTCTGTGTTGTTGACATCCATTTCTAAGTCTGGGTTAAACAGTTTCTGGCAACGCATGCAGCTGGATCTGCGTTGTTTTTGGGGGGTGTTTGTGCTTTAACTACAGGCAGAACCACGGGGAACCCTAACTGTTGTTGTAGAACAAAACTGGGCATCTTTTCATGCACACAGGACTCTAGGAGTCTAGTATTGGCTTACAGGCCAAAAAGCAAAGTTGGGCATCCACAATGTCTCACTTAAATCACTATCGAGTTGACATCCTTAATAGAAAATTGCAGCCTCTGAAGGTTGGCATCGGGAATGAGGGTAATCCACTTCACATTCCTCCTCCTTCATTCTGCTCCTCCAGTTGATCGTATCCAGGTTAAATGTTAATTGGACAAAATCCCAGACCTTCTTTGTTTTAACGGCTGCACTTCTCATTTCAACTCTCACTGCTGCAATCGTTACACGTATACTGTAGAGTTATAGGGGAGATGGATGGAGTGGATGATTTCGCAAACACAGCTTGGCTTACTGTTGGAAGTGTCCACATCCCTCAATGGATCATAACGGGCTTTCTTACCAGTATTTGCACCATTAGCCAGTGATGACTCTGCATCTCACCCTGACTGAGATGAACAAAGGCTGTCATACGTCCAATGACAACAAATGGGCTGCTGAAGCTAAGGGTTCCTGGCAGGACCATTGCACCATTACAGCGAGTCCAATAAAACACACATGACCGTGCTCAACACCGTGTCAGGTGGAGAATACACTTCAGAAGAGCAGCGTGCAGCGTGGCCGAGCTGGTCAGCGCTAAAGATAACGCACTGACCATTTTAACGGCCGCATTAAACCTGCATTCACTGTTTTTTTTCCAGCCACTTGGGAGCAGTGGAAACAAGCTGTAAATGTAACGATGACATGTCACATTTTAAGTGGATATCGAGACGTTGCTGGCAAACGGGTGCTTATTTACAGTTAAAGAGTAACATTAGCATTAACTTTGAGTTCCTGGCCACCTGGCCTTTGCTTATAGCTCTGGTCTGGCTCTTTGGCTGCTAAAGGCACCGCTATGTTCGTTGTTAACTTAGTCTGTGTGCATCTTGGTGCTCTTTTTTACATTGCACATAGTCATTGGATCCATTGTTACTATAAAAATACTGTTGATAATAACAGCTTTGACCTTTTTTGTTACCTTTTTTAATCTGTAAAATAGCTTTGAAATCCCCATGAAGCAGGAATTAAGAATTAAGAATGTTGAGCATTAACATTTTAAATTGTCATAAATGCTGTAAGTATCATTACCAAAAGGTATGTTCCTTTACAAAACTGGATAATCAGCATGTGGAAATGATCATAGCTACCTGAACACAATCTGTATTAAAAGTTAAACCCAGTAATTATTCTTAATGCCATTTGTTGCAGTATCTTGAGCACTTAAATTACAAAATGTGACATCGCAGGGAATATAATTGTTTCATATAAGGTGAGTCAGGTGGAACGCATTTAAAATGAGTCTCAACCCTTCCACAGACCTAATTTGCATATATTTAATGATCATCTTAATAACGCAATCACTAATTTGAAGTACTTTTACTTTTTTTTCAATTAGAATATTGCAACTTAAAGACCCAGATGATACCTAGCGTCGTATCACAGAAAGTGTAACGGGTTCAAACTGAAGCTGAACAGCAGACATCATTTGAATGCACATTGTTTACCCTGGAGAATCTGCCTGCACACACTATCCCAGTGGAGACAGAGGGGTCAACTCATTACGCCAAAATGAAAATCACCAGCATAAATGTCACTTTCCTTTGTCTTTCATCTCAGACATGCTACTAGATTGCACAGCCATCACCTCAGGGATGCAGTCAGTGTCAGGAAAATATATCCGAAAAAATGATTTGTGTGTGTGTGTGTGTGTGTGAGAGAGTGAGAGAGTGAGAGAGACATTTGCACACCAAATATGTTTTTGTACCGACTACTGTAGGTCACAGTAGACAGTTGCAGACAGTCTTGGAGCAATTTTTTTTAACCTAATTCCCCACTGCTGTTCACATACGCAGTGGAGAGTGACACCAGTAAAGAATGCTTAAGATAAGCAATTTGATTTGATCTCTAAAATCTGATCTCTAAAATTGATGACAGAAAATAACTCAAGACTTAGATCAACATTTGGCAGACACCCACCATTCTATATATTTTTTTGTATAAAACTCTCAAAACCATAAACCAAACATACTGATGGCCAGCAGTAGATTGGGCTTCTGTGGTTCTGATCATTTCATACTGTAAGACCTCGTCACTCGTGGAATTAATAACCATACTGTGTATGATCTTTTAAAGGGTAACTCTAGTGATTTAGCAATGCACTCTCATTGAGTTGAAGGACTCACAAGAGACAGATTGAAAGGACGAATGGTCATAATCAAGACAGGATCCTACAATTCCCATAATGCAACTCCATTGTTAGACCTTCTCTGCCATGTAAATGCGTATGTATGTCATGTGTTTCAAGCTCCAACTTCTATCAAAGGCATTCTGCTTAAAAGTGAAATGTATTGGTAACATGAGACAACTGAATAAAAGAATAAGAACGTTATTGTTGGACAAACAGAAAGCTGAGCATGAGGAGAGAAGGACGGGCAGCGAACAGGTGGGTAGTAGGTAGCGAGCAGAAGAGGTCAAGGATTCACTTGTTCTGGAGTGTGGTCGAAAGTACTAAAAGCTTTATGCTTCAAGAGGATTGTTAGGCAAGAATCCTCAAGCCTCACTGGCTCGTGTTGCTTACAGCATAACGATTGGTCGGTGGGGTATTTTATATGCAGCAGGGGTAATTAAAGCGGTGGATACTGTTCCGGAATCGATATGAGCCCAGTGACATAAAGCATTACCACTGAGCCACCCTGTGTATGTCCACACGAGTGTGTAGGAGACAAAGTGAGAGTCAGAGAGAGAGCGAGAGAGGGGGAGAGGAGGGGGAGGGGGGGGGGGGGGTGAGGACAGGGAACATAAGAGGTGGGGAGCGAGGGACAGAGTGGGCAGCACAAATTGGAAGCTGAATTTTTATTATGACAAACGAGATGGGTTATTGGAATCCAGGCAAGCCTCTTTGACTGTAGATGCCATTACAGAACACGGCTGCTTTTAAATCTGGGTCACCTATTGACTTAACCTTGCGTCGGGCATCAGCAGGGCCTCATTGCCGTGTAATTATGCCCGGAATAAATGGGGCATTTGGCTTGTGGCACTACACCACAAAGCGTCTGGTATAATGGACAATGTGGAATTCATTTGTTCTGTCCTAATCCCTCCTCTCAACCTCTATTAACTCTCTACGTTTTTCATTTCTACCTCTTTGGTTTTCAAGCCATCATTGTTTCTGTCCTTTTTTTGTACCCCGCTGTATCTTATTCCCTGCTCTCATTGAGCAGAAGGAACTCGGGGGAGGCTACACGAGCCTCGGAAGGAATGCGCCATTAAGAAAGAGTTGTTAGCAAAACACTGCTGGAGCTGTAACGCAGGGAGAGATGAAATTAAAGACAATCCCCGCTCTGTGAATTCAACCACCGCAGCCCAATTAGGGAGCATAAATAATATTCTCTCCCCACTGAAACTCAAAGCCTCCTTATCGTCTGGCCGGCTGTTCTGGGTGTTTTGAAGATATTTTGGGTGGCCATTTGCCTTCATAATGCCTGCTCAAACCAGATCTAAGTGCAGCACATTACCGCCTGCAGAAACGGCGCTTCTGGCGCTTTGGCTACACAGAAAACAACCCTAAGCTGCTAGCAAGTTGTGTTCATACTCATGTGTGTCTTGCTGTGAGGTGACTGGCTCAGTAATTGGTCCAAGAGGCTTTCTACCTGACTGCGTTGACTGGGCATGTCAGTGATTCTTCTCTGTTTTTCTCCAAATGGCCATTTAGAGCTCATTACCAATACTTTTCTAAGTTGCTTCAACTGTCATGAAAGGGATTTTTTTCCTTTCATTTTTTTTGTCATTAATTAAACACCAGACTTTTGTTAGTCGAAGTTTGCAAGCACATCACAAAGAGAACAGACGCTCGTTCCTTTGCCTTCATTAGAATGAATTCTGTACAATTTGGCTTTTAATAAAAACAACGGGGAGTGCAGTCCTCGCTTCTGTCGCCATTTCTTTTTTTTTTAATCTTCGCTAATTCATTTGAAGAAGTCCTGATTAAAATAATGGAATTGTCGGGGAATACATTGTCTTAAGCGTATGTGAATTATTCAGTGCAGCTGTTTGAACAGTACATACAAAGGATGTTGAACAATTAAATACTTTTTGAGTCACTCTGAGAATGTCTTGTTCCAAAGCACATGCGAGTTATTTAAAACGATGTTCAATATAGTTGAATCATCTTTAGCAATTATGAGTAGCACTTCTTTTCTGTGTTTACTGCATACGTTCTGTTGGAGTGGGTTAGTCTGGAAGTGTACTTTACCCTTCATACTGCGGGTGAAGTTGCCCAGCAATATCAGACTCAATCATAGGTACAACCATCAGCGGGTAAATATACATCCTTGTTTCTGCACGTCGTGCACTAGGTAATGCATTATAAGTATTGCAGTAGAGAAAAGCATCATTTACTGTATCGCTGAAAGGGCTGGAAGTTCACAATAGTATCACCAGGGTCCTTGTTTTCTCTGGGAGTTGTGGTATTTCAGTGGTGACAGAAGCGCTGAACAAGCTTATCTTCACCATGATAGCATCACTTTGCACCTGTGTTGACAGGCCAGATGCTACAGTAAGAAACAACAGAGGCATCTTCAGAGCACAGATGTCTTGGAGTAATACAAGTTAACACGTAAGTGCAACTACAGATTTTGTTCCCCTAATAAGCGACTTCTTGTGGTCATGAGGATAATGACAAAGCAAACACCTTGCCCAGACTGGAATATCCCAACAGTTATGGGGAGGGTTTGCTGTGACATTTTGTACAGACATTCATGGTCCCCAGAGGATCAATCCTCCTGACTTTGGTGATCCACTGACTTTTCTTTTAGCGCCACCATGAGGTTGTGTCTCGACAACTGTTATCGTGAGATGTGTTTCAGACATTCTTGGCCCCCTCAAGATGAACTTTAACAATTTAGGTCATCACTGCATTTTCCATCTTTCACCATCGTTAAGTCAAAATGTAGCTGTTGTCCAATATGTTGGTATTCAACCAAATACCCGCTAAAACCTAAATACATTTCCATCAGCCTCAACATGCAGTATACTGCAGGGGGCAGATCAGGTCATATAGGACATTTTGGAAGGCACTGCCAAACACGGCTTTGCAAGGAAATTGTTCTATTTATTCATAAATAGCTAAACAGATTCTAAAGAAGTTTTTCTTTTTTCAGTTGAAGAAAAGTATTGGCCAGAGTAATCCATGTAAAACAAAAAAGCCCATTTATTTTTCCAATACCTTTTGAATGAATCATTAATACCGTGGTTATTACCGTCAGGACTTCTATCCCAGCACTCTCCTCTCCCGCTCGGCGGGCCCAGTTGTTTGTCAGCTCTAAACCGGGTGTTCCGGTCTGCTCTTGTCTTGTCCAACAGGCAGGCAGCTGAAAGCTCATTTTGGGTACAGCGAGTCGGAACACACACAACCTGTGGTAGAAGCTCTTGAGTGCTCATCTCAGGCTGACAGCAGGCAGTCCCTCAAGCATTACCGTAGTTGGCCGTGACTGATTTCTGAGAGGCAGACGGAGCCACGGGGGGCTAAATGCTCTGCTTTGGCTCGTCCGTTTTGATTTGCTCTAGATGTACTGGCTGTTTGACGTTTTCTCTTTCTTTCATGTGCTTTCTTTGAAAGGACAGGTGAGGGGGTTACAAACAGGCCATTATTTTTGGTTGTGTGCTTTAAGATGGCCTTGCTACAGGCTGAAGTGCACTGCGTGTTTTCTCCTTTGTAAAAACATGGATAACGCAGCCTCAGAATGCTGTAACTTGCATTCAGTCGTTCAAAACTTTCAATTTAATTATACTTTTATCAAGTCGTGGTCTCTGATGCCTGCTTTGCTCTCAAAGCACATTAAATATGCAGGTGTCACCTAATTAACAGATGGTGGACAGAGAGACAGACATGCAATGACAGGCTGCACAAATCAGCCTAAACATGGGAAAAGTACTTATCATATTTATCCAGTCAAAGCCTCAGATATATATATATATATATATATATATATATA
>NW_022280063.1:3327033-3376015 GCF_004355925.1 Anarrhichthys ocellatus | reverse complement strand
ATATATATATATATATATATATATATTTCTATTTGCAGACAATCTCCTATGTTGACAGTGGCAGCTAAAGGAATGAACTGTTCATGGCTTTTTGTGCAAAAACCTTAAAAGATTGCGGGGGAGAAATGAAGCATTTTGTTTACTTTATTGGTTGTTTGAGCTATAGGAGGATGTTTACAGTGACAGCCTGCCAATAAGAGAGACATGAATAGCTAGTGCTGGAGACCCTTATGGTGTACCGACACTGCAGAACAGTTGCCAAGGCGACGTTATCGCCCGGTATCCATCATGGGAAGCAACAAATCCAGGCTGTACTATTTATTCGGTTTTCTTAGAAACGGAGGTGACAGAGAGTGTGATGGCGAAAATAGTACATTATTGATTAACACAAGACCCGACTTGTGCCCTTGTTCGTTCTCCGATGGCAATCCCACAGGCCTTCCAGTGAGCAGAGTGGTGGGCTATCTTGTTCGACGGTGGTTTATGGGGCCTGTCATTGGGATGTGGAGGAGCATGTACTACAAAGAGAAGGCGAGCCCGGAGACTCCCGAAGGAGGGAGGAGATGTGACGGGTGGGGGGTCAGAGGTGCCAGGCTGTGAGTACAACAATGTAGGGCGAAGATTTCAGGCTGGAAGAGAGAGAGAGAGTCGTGCTGTTTGTGGAGGCTGTCGATATGGCGTTATTCCACACAGTGCTTTGAGCGGAGGTTAAAAAGAACGAGGTATTTGTTCGTGCAGTTATTAGCCTTTTATTGTTGTCCAAAAAACACGGAGAGACATGGTCCTACATTTTGATGAACATGGCCTCTGTATTCTCTTTTAAGTCATGCTCACTAGTACGTTAAAGACTTCATAATAAATACACTATTTTGTGTCTCATTAACGCTAAAAACGAGTGCTCTGCTGTCGAGGAAGTGACTGTCTTTTAAAAAAGAAAAACACAACTATTATTCCATTTTGAAAAATGCACACATTGTATATTTATCCCCTTACAGCCCATGGGAGACACAAAGTCAAATTTCAGTTCCCCACATTAAACCTCCAGACAACACACACACACACACACACACACACACACACACACACACAAAATAAGAGCAGTGCAACCATTCTCTTTCTATGACCGGTTCAAAGATGGCCTTCCTCTGTTAGAAAAGATATATGAGATGGAAGATACAAAACCAAGGCCCTTAATAAAAATCATCCATTTTTGTCAGAGCTGGCCAGGGGGAAATTTGCAGCAGCATCAATAGACAGCTTTTTTTCCCCACTCCTTTATCTCATCCCACCTCCGTCTCCTCATCTTTTTCCATCTTCCTCGTTTTTTTCAGCAACAGCATATATCTGCACAGAGAGAGCGTCATCTCGACTGTCACCCATATCTCCTGAATCATTTTGTCTCGTTCTGAAGGCTGACCCCTCCGCTGTACATTTCTCGGCTATCAAGTAGCGCTGAAAGTCACATTTATCAGGAAGTAAGGGACGACAACCAGACTGCCATTTATTTCTCGATTACGCTGCGTTGGGAGTCCGTAGGTGTGATTGAATTCTCCCTACGATCCTTCTGCATTTAGGCCCACTGTGGGAGAAGTAAGTTGACTCTCCGAAAAGGCGCCATGCATTCCTCAAACAATACCTCATTTCCTCACATCCTGGATGGAGGTTTATACTCAATATGCTGCTATATGAAGAAAAAATATCACAGCTGCCCCCACGTTGTCAAATAATGCAGCACTGTTCTTGACGGCTTGTGAATCACCCCCCTGTAAATGTTGAGTAGTCGGCACTGAGGATACCGAGGGGTAAATATGGTAAGAGAATGCGTAAACACATCAGTCATACTGGAGTTGCGGAGGTTGCTGATACACTCATGTAGGTGGGATTGTCATGCCCGGGGATGATGGTGCGACTGCTCTCCAGGAGAGCATGAAACAGGATTACCAGCACATCAGCAAACATGCAAACCACAACCTTTTATTTTGGGGACAACCACTTGTCAAAATAATGTGGCTGCTGACTTTAACCTTTTTTCTTTTACGTGTGATTTATTTTTCTGGATATAACAGATAGAATCATATAAAAGAACTTCCTGCAGCAAGCAGGATCAGTTTTACTTACTTAAAAAAAAAAACTTTAAGTGTTGCATTTTCACACATTTTCACATGTGTGATTTCATCAAAGACACCCGTCATTTTATCCCGGGGATGTCATGTGCCATCTTATCACCGGAACATGATGTCCAAAGCAATTGGAAGAGAGCTTGTTATTTGTGTGAGAGTGGCCCTTCACCGATGACTGACAGCTTTCTGCTTCCAGCACGTGCTCCACCAGGAACGTTATGGATAGGTCGCTGTAGGAAGTGGAGGGGGGGGGGGGCGCACTTGCTGCTGCAGTTTCTCTCCCGAAGTTTGCTTACCCACCAGCGTGTCAGCCAGCTCCCATCATGCCACACGCCCCTGCAGCTGTGGGCAACGCACACACCTTGTCACCAACAGGAGCACGATACAATAATATCCTTATGAATTAAGTGCACAGGCCGTCACGATCAAAACACACGCAACTCGTCTCACACATAGAAACACAAGCGCTGTCATATCACATATCAAAACAGTGCCAACTGCACTGTTACACACTTCCCTACTGTCTCTCCGTTTGACCACTTCCACTCTCTAAATGTCACAAAATCCAATCGCGGCACATGTTGTGGTGTGAGAAGAGAGGCAGCAGACACCCTGAACAGAAAGATGGCTTACCTTGCCGCTGTAAGCAGAGGAACCTTCCCTGTTTTTACACGATGCACACTACAGACATGTATCTCCTCCCACCAGCCGCATGTCTTTCAAAGGACCCCTTCGCCTTTCTTCTACTCCCTGCCCTCGACTCCTGCATCAGTGTCGCCAATTGCTTTTTTCCAGCCTGCTTTTAAATTAGTCTGTCTACCTATCTTCCCCTCTCATGTTATTTTCATAGAAGGCAATCCAAAGTGGATTGCATGTTAATTTGAATATGGGGTCACTGTCCCTCACAAGAGATAGTGGACAGAAAGCAATCTGAGCTAAGGAACAGGGTGGACATGTCTCGCAGACCGGCCCCAAATGTGTTTCCTGCCAGGCAGCGACACAAAATGCAAATTATTTCCGAGTTTCCACTTAGGCAGTGTCTAGACGCTGCACTCTTGACTTTTAGGCTATAGTACAATTTTTAATAACAATTTATTTGTGCGTAGGAGTTACTTCAAAACCCTCCGATTATATGTATAGGTCAATAACTTCTCAAAAGGTGTATTATGTATCAGAACAAGGAACAGAAAACTTCTAATTAATGACGTAATTAATTTAAAAGAAGGCGCACACACACACACACGCATACTGTGCACACACTAAACACGGGGAAATAATCCCGGCCCCAACTCTTTAGCCATGCTGTGAATTCACAAGCAGCGAGGCTGTTTCTTGTTTACAGCCATATTGATGAACATCTACATCCAATATGTTGCTCCATTGATTCTTCATTATTCCAGTTCCCTTGACTATTTCAATGTGGCATGGCAGCAAGATGTACACAATTGTGCTTTCTATTAAAACCAAGTCATTAAAAGCATGCTGCACAACAATTTATAATTAAAATACCAGCTAGAGGTGAGAGTCTCATTAGTATTGGTGCCATGCGCTGTTTATTTCCTCGACTAATTTAAAGAGCCAGTTTTTGCCGTTGCTGTGATGATTTATGTACCGCGCATGTGTATTCGAGTGTCAGGAGATGGTGACAATACTAGAAAAAAGGTTTTCTTTAATTACAAATAAAGCCGTTAATACAAATCAGTCAATATTGTGTGAATGTAAAAAGCATGAAGGATGCATGTTACTCGGTTTATCATATAAGGACGTTTTTGAGACTCCAATACTCCCATTAAAACTAATTCCCATCGGCCTGAGCTGTACTTTGCGTTTTCTGCTTGTTAGGCAAATGTAAGCATGCTAACGCACTAAACGAAGATGGTGGTCAATGATTAACCGTTTAACATCAGCATGTTTGCGTGGTCATTATGAGCTTGTTAGCATGCTGATGTTAGTATTTAGCTCTAACATCTCTTGAGGCTAGATTTACATTGATAATTAGCCTCCGCTTTGATAAAACCTTGATTATCAGTTCCATCGACGAGTAAAGTCAGATTTGCACAGTAATATTCCGGCCGGCAGACGTTTGCCACCGAATTGTTAAAATATTAGTCTTTTGTCAATATCAGTGTGTACAGTGTCACAGACAGATCTATGCGGCGATAATGAGGCACAATTGATTAGCTTTGCTTCTCAAATGAGTCCTTCACAAGGAAATTGAAATAACACACAGTCAAACCATACGGACATGATTAATGGTGTTTTGAGATTGGGATCTAGTGGTATTTACATAATCATCAGGGGAGAAGGAGCTATTTCCACTGCTGTGGTGCATCTGAGCAGCAGCACTACACTTACTGGAGTCTGATTACACTTGCACTGTCTTAAACTCTTGATTTCTAAAGGCTGTGATTAAGTAAATGGACAAATAATGAAGAGAGTTGTGAATCTGCATCACAATGAAAATTACCTGGGGGGGACATTATGAAAAAGCATATATATAAAGTATATATCTTCCCTAAACACTTCCTATGGACACGGAGGCAAAGCTTTACAGTCTCAGAACATTAAATGTTCATTACTGATAAGCAACAATATTCAATATTAGGGATGCACAATGACATGCCAGGCCGATAAGACACATATGTGCACGTGATGCGAACTATTGATGAAGCGGGTGGGGGAGGGGGGAGCTACTCACCACTACAATACTACAGTGTTAGCTTAGGCCTATGGGATTTTACACTGCTAAGATTAGCCTAGTGGCTAGTGGAGGTTTCCTTAATCAAAGCTCTTCTACTTGGTTTAAGTCACTGCATCTCCAGATGGAATCCAAGGTTGAATTTTAGCCCACATGCATGTTAATTCAGCCTAAAATCATTGAAACAGAGCAGCTAATATCGGTAGCGAGAGCAACAAGTTAGCGCAATGCCGAGTGTTTGCACACACATGGGGCTTTGAGGAGCAGAGGGATGGTATTCATAGCCCCGTGCGGCTCTTCATTGAAAATAGGCCTTTAGAACTTTTGCTTGTGACTTCCCATTAACATAAAATAAAGACCTTAAGTTGTGACGAGTCACAAAATGTAGTCGTGCATTCCCTAAAACACCTTTAAACTAATTGAATACAAAGTGATTAATGTGTGCAGGAAAGAGAAGAATTTGTAAGAGGAAAGGTGAGCAATTTCTTCTTTTAAAACTTGCTTTAAAGCCCAAGTTGTAGCTATGGCTTTTTATTTGTGTAGTGTCTTCACATACATGCATTTCACTGCCAAGTCTGGATGTTTATACAGAGATTTCAAACAAAGATTTGGTTTTCTTTTCAAGCCTGAAGTAGTTCCACAATGCTGAATATGAGTTTTGCAATGTCAACATAAAAACATGCGTTTGCATCAATAAAAACTCTTTTAAAAACCTCCTGTAGTTGAAACCGAGTCTGTGGTCCGGTTGACACACATGAGCCATGCATACACACACACAGTGAGAAGCGATGCCCTGGGACAACCACAGCTACTGCCTGTCCTCCGCTTGTTCTATCACAAAAAGGTCACTGCATGATTTATGCACCCGTTTAGTGAGTTAGATGGGAACCGTTTGTGCTTTGGGGCACCTGACCCAATCAAAAAACGTGAAATATGAAAGTAGAATTGTGCTCATGAAGTGATTTACAAGGTTGAGTGTGTATTTTCGCGGCCCAATCGGGAGCTGCTGTATAAATACGTACCCTGTTTGTGTTGTAATGTGCTCCCTCGCTGCTTGTAGCACGTGTGTTCCATGCGGTAGTGCATGCGTACGGTTGCAGTGTCGGATCGGGTCAATGAATAATGTGTAAGCTCACATTTGCATACACAAAATTAAATACCAAATTGTGACGAGGCATAATGTGTCTCAGGTCCCCACCGAAAAAGAAATGGAGAAAAGTACACGTGTGCCGATACTTCTGTGGCTGTGTACTGACACACTCCGATGCGAGCGTCTGTCTTGACATGACAGTGCACTGTGTGGGAGACATGTATTCTTTAACATGGCAGCTCACAGGGGAGAGGCACAGATGGCTTCTGACTTCTTAATGGTTCTGAATGGCCATGGATGACATTATCCTAGTTGACAGTACGCTCCGTAGCTGCTGTAATTGAAGACCACCTGCTCGCTCTTTTTCATAAAAAATGAATTGTTCTGTCAATGATTCAACAATGAATTTAGTTGTGGCCTACATTTAGAAAAACAGAAAAGTTGGCGTGAGTTTATGTTTTCTTGTGAATCTTCCAGCAGACTTGGACAAAATGGCAGGTGAGTACATCATGAATAAAACATGAGAAGTGTGCACCGGATCCCCCCCCTGTGATCTGTGTGCTATCGAGACTCTTTTGGTGTCTGGTTGGATGCTTCAGGCACGCTTGGACTTATCCAAATGGAAATCTACAATCACAGGAATTGTTTGCTCCTTCAACGGTTTGTCCTGCAAAATCACATGGCATGTCTTTTTCATGCATGTATTAAGTAGCTACACTTGCAGAAACCTAATTTATGAATATATTGGAAGTTAATTACATAGAAGTGAATAAAACAAACGACCCCTGCACTCCGGAGCTTTTAATTGAGAGCATGAGGCAGTGCATTTGAGAGAACGCATTCACGCCAGAGGTAGATATGGCGCTAGTGTGCACAGGCTTGTTTAGCATGACAGCTGTGTTGGATACATTGCTGCATTAAATCAAACCCAATTACTGCCAGCTCATTGCCCCCATGCCCCCGAGAGGTGTGTGGTGCAAAACGCACAAGTACACAATCCATCAGCGCTGCTGTGCTGAGTGCAGAAATCTTACAATTTGTAAAGTAAAAATAGAAGGGACAGATGTTTATTTGATAATGCATCTTATGAATATTAAACAGTCTTGGCATGATCCTGGAAACATGGACATAACACAAACATAAAAGAAGATGTATCTAATTAATGTAAAATATCTTCAACAGGCACGGAAACGGCTCCTTTGTGACAGTTTCTTGCTGCTCTTTGATGTTGAGTTTGCCGCGGTGCGCTAAGAAATTGCTCTTGTGTTGCCCAGAGTGCTGATGTTGCTCTTATGTGCCGCTGCTGCCGTGCATTTTGTCACTTTAGAGGGTCAAGCAACACACTGTGATATCCGCTCCACCACTTAGATGCACTACATTGCGCTGATGGAGGAGGCTTTTTGGGGACGGCACCGCTGGGATTCGGTTTGAGTGGTACCCTCTGGAATGGAACGATGTGCGTGTGTGTGCGTCGCTGAGTACGTTTGAAACAGAAAGTAGGGCTGCGCTGAGTGACGGACGAATGGACAAGCAAACGACACATAGGGGAGAAGCAATATTTAGAAACAAACCGAGGGAGAATGAAAAGAGAAATAGGTGGGGGACTGCAGACCCTCTAACAGCCAAATGACAGAGAGGAGTGACACACACACACACACACACACACACACACACACACCTCAGCTAAGCAGAGGGCCATGCCACCAGTTCTCTCCACTGAGACTGGAGGTGTCTGTCAGGTCAATTAGTACTACTGTGCTTACATTTTCCACCTGACTTCTTCCATTAGTGTTTTTGTTTGCAGCTTTTCGCCTCCTCGGTGCGTCTGCATGTTCAGTCGCACTTCAAGCCCTTCCCACCCCATCTTGGTGTGAACCACGGCTTATGAAAGTGCTGTAGGTTTGCCAAACACCCGACCAAGAGGAGGTCACAGCTCTAATGGTATGGGCTTTTAGCCATGCTAGCTCCTTGAGGAGATGGCAGTGTCAGTTAGTTGACCTTTCTATCACCAACAACTATGGATTACCGTCAATTTTGCATCAGATATTCATGTTCTCCAGACGCTTTATCCTAATGACTTTAATGGTCCATTGCCTTTTCCTCTAGAACTACTTGCAGGTTAGCTTTTGACTTATTTAATCAGCGTCATCTGAACTAGTTCCAATAGGAAAATGATAGCATGCTTAACACGCTAAACTACAATGGTAAACATCAGCATGTTAGCTGATGTGAGTGTATTAGCATGCTGATGTTAGCTTTTACCTCAAAGCGCTGTGCAGCCTCACAGAGGCATTCGCATTGCTGTAGAAGACTCTTAGGAGTATTAATTAACAATCTGCATTTAGAATTCTCCAAAGACACATTTCTGGTTTTATCCTACAGCTCTATAGTTACAGTCGAATATTTGTTTTCCCCTTATTGGACGAGTAGAGAAGAGACGGAGTAGAGGATGGAATGCAGTGCAACACATAATTGTGCTGGGTCATAATTGAAGATACTATGCCTACTCTTTGTTTGAGCCTTGTGTGGAGCATTTAGTTTTTGAGTCAGTTTAACCTCTTTGTTTTGGGCTCCTTCAGGGCCACAGTGTACATTGTCATGGCCCTCACGTTCACATTCATACATTCTGGCATGACACCAACACTAGGAACACAAGAGCTCAGGAAAGGCACAGAACCATAGTGGCATCTTTATAATCCATAATAAACAGCAGCTTATGAGGTAATGGCTATATGACAGGGATACTGTGTCACTGAGTAAACTCAATAAAAAATCTATACAATCAGCAGAAGGTCCCTGCGCCTGTTCATTTATTCTATAGTTTTATTGATCCTTTCTCTTTGTGAGTTGCTGAATGATCCTGGTTTGTGGCAATTATGATCCTTCCCAAAGGTCCACTTATGCATGATTCAAATTCTACCAATGTCCAGCAATGACATGTCCTGTCATGTGGGAAGGGAAAGAAGCCAATATGCATTGAGAGATGTGCATTTGAAATACTTGCCATTCACAGTCAATAATAGGCCTCTGTATACGTGACTCCACCATTAGAAAACTGTGTATCCATCACCAAGCAGAGAAATAAATCTGACATTCAACGAGTGTTATCCCCAACTTGCAGCATCTTACAGTGTGTACTGACTCCGAACTTTGTGAAAACCACAATCGCAGCATGTAACGCTTCCTCATTTGAGTTCTCTAAAGATTCCTAAAGATGACACTGTTGAGGTCCTCCTTTTAAGCTTGGTGTTTTGATGCGTCGTACTGCGAGCACATGCGGCGTGGCTCTTTTGTGGGGTCCGGGAGATAAGAGACGGAGAGGTTTGAATGTGTGACGGGGGTGCAGGAGGGCAGCCATTCCCTTTCAGGTTCGTTTCAGGCCACCTGCTGGGTCCTCCAAACAGAGCCTCGCCTGGGAGATCAAAGTTCCGCCATCGACACCTTGTTGTGTTAAGGTTTCTTATAATTAGCCGTTTATTCATGCCCGAGGAATATATATGACGGTATTATCAGCTATCTGGCTTGAGCCAGTGACAGACATCCTCTTGTTTGAGACAACTGGGTATATATTCAGCAGTGACTGTCTGTGTGTAAGTAAACATATTACATACCCTCTACTGGAACCACGTTGGTCATACATTGTACTCACTGTTGTCCTAAAATGTGAAATTAAAATGTGGGATCTGTTTAAATATTACAGTAAACATAACACCAGTGTAATGTGAATGCTGCATTCACATGGAATCAGGCAAATTAGCTGGAACAGGCAGAGAATTCCAGAAGTGGTAACAGTCAACCGAATTGCCGTTTTTAGCTGCAAGCAATACTCGAATAATCACATGAATAAGTAGACACAAAATAATTGTATCACCATGGCAACATATCATCATGCAGGTTGCTTCCTGCAGGTCCTGCCGTTCCACTGGACCGTTTGTTACCCCTGTGCCTGAATCCATGTGAATGCAGCATTTATTCCCGATGCATTAGTTTACTAAGATCTCTGTACATTTGTCTCGTTGTTCCGGTGTTCTGCTTTAAGGCCTTACCCGCCTTAACTGAGCAAATAACTTGCTGTCACAGGCCTCAAATGGTGTGATCGCCTGTCACAGCCCTTCACATCAATTTGTTTTATTGGATGTGGCTCTTGCCTCCAGATATTTATATATTTTTACAGCCATGTACTGTAGCGGCTAACGAAACAAAAAAAGAGGGGGGAAAAAAAGAAAATCAGTGAGCGAGAAAGAGGAGGCAGGAAAGCTAGGCAGGCAGCTAGACAAGTAATGGTGTGGAATACAGAGGAGGGATGTGTGGAGCTTTGGCTCGGGACAGCCTCTAGATCCATCTTCCCCTGCTTAAAGCCCCAGTGCCTGGGTAATGGTCGCACGGCGGGTGCTTTCAGAGGTTACGGCACAGGAGATGAGGGATCTAGGAGTGGAGAGGCCAAACTGAGAGGTGATTTCCCCAGCAGAGGCCTCTTCATTTTGGGGGTGGAGAAGGTGTCGGCATTGCCGCTGTCGCTGCTGGAGCCTGGAGGAAAACAAGCAAATTGCTCCCCACAGGAACAGAGCACTGGCAACAAACTGAATCCGACATGATATAGAGTCTTCGTCTCTGCCGTACGGTTTCTCTGTTCTTTTTATTTATCTCGACACACATGAAGCGTTCATTTCATCTATTGATCCATTCGTGTATCTATTCTTTCCTCACATGTTCATCCATCCATACATATGTAGGTCTATGTGCTCTGTGTACATACAAAAGTAAAGCATCGATCTTCAACAGGAATACAACACAAAAAGATATTTTTGTACCGACAAAATCAATTGCAGCTCAGTGCCCACTCATTTTATTGAGGTCACCACAGTGACTGCTCCCAGGCGCATGCTGAATGATACACACATGTTGGGACTAGTGTGGGGAAAGATGTCTTCTGGGTTTAGCATGAAAAAAATCACTGGTACCTTTGCTTTAGGTTTGGAGGAAACCTTTTACAAAATGTTTGTGATTCACCATGACAAATGCATTGGTTCCCCATTAAAGTCAGATGTAGCATACTGGAGAAGACAACGCCTTACATCAAAGCTGTCATCTTGCATTGGGAACAAAGTAGGTAGAGTCTGGTGAGCGGAAAAAATGCAATGTGGGTCTGGCTCCTGCTTTCCTGATAGGAGGAGGCTTGTTGCTGCAGAGCTGTAGCTCAAGCTTCATCACATTCGAGAACAATATTAATAATAAACTTTATTTCTACAGTACTTGTCAAAACTATGCTAAACAGAATAAGATCAAATCTAACGGGTATCCAGAGTAGTTTTGCAATAATGAGAATGGTATGGACTTGTCTCTTAGGGTGTTTAGTAGTATTTATAGTATATGTAGTCTGGCAACTGAGCTTTGGACGAGCTGTAGACATGAGATGTCCTTATGGCTGGGCCGGTAATACAGAGAATTACAATAATCCAGATGTCATGTGACAAGATAAAGGACCTCCTGATATCTTTTTTTAAGCAATATTCCTAAATTGGAGAAAGCATGTTTGTAATGCCTTGGTGACTTTCATATCAAAACAGAACTCTGAGTCTAAAATCCCCCCCAAGTAGCAAGGGGGAGGTTTGATGTTGAAAGACAGCTTCCCAGGATTCCTTTTTAAGTCACATGTCAGGTCACGTGGTCACATAAAGGGATCTTAGATTTTGACGCAGGACGTTTTGTGAAATCCAGCATTCGATAACAGAGAGACATTCCATAACATTAGAAAATGTGTCTATGTCACTACTAGTCAGTGGAACTGAGTTGTGTGAATATATATACATACATACGGATTATGACTTGAAATTGAACAAGCCCCAGAATCAGCAGCAAGCAGTAAATCATTGGTGAGCTGTTTCTGTGCTGGCCGCGGAACTCTGATTAATATTGCTCAAAAATATTGCTGTTATTCATGTGTGAGATTAATTGAGAGGCTTCTTTCTAAATACTTGAGTGAGGGGTTCGGTTCATTTACCTGAATCAACCCGAGCCATCTTCAATCTGTTAAAGGCTCCTAGGCACCCCTGAGTACGGAGGAAGATAATTGGATTGAGCACATTCTTCTTGTTGATTTCTCATGTTACCTAAAGGGACTTGGGGAGGAAATTCATTCTCAGAAAAAGGCCTTTCTCCATTTATTGCAAATGCTATTCATGAAAGGGAATGTGACAGTTGTATGCATGGCTGAGAGGGAGGAGAGAGAGAGAGAGAGAGAAACGGAGTGGCACCCCAAACTTTATTGTTTGTGAGAGATGTGTATTATGAGACCGTTGCTCATGAATTTCATGCTGCTTCTCTAACGGAGTGTCTCCTCACAAAACAGGCTTTTAAGAATAGAAAGTTATTTTGTGAGAAAATGTTATCTTCAGTGAATGTGATGGGACAAAAAAAAAAAAAGTGTCATTTGTGAATACTTCTACAAGAGAATAGGTAGTTAAAACTGTCAGTTATCCTGCTCGGTGCAGGTTTGAACCACGGTGAAAAATAACCCCTTTTAAAACAATTAAATGTCCCATCAATAACACCTTCCTGCGCCAAATATTCCCTCAGAAAATGTTATCTCTTTAATGTAATAAAAACAAAAACTTATTTTCCACTATATTATATTCTGTCAAATATCAATTCTTATATTATTGTAGTATTATTCTTCTATCCTCACCGGTGTACAGCCAACTAAGGGAACAGTAGTTAATTGCTCCCCTTGGATAGAGCAGTGCCCCCCAGAGAGCACTACTGGGCCCAGTGGACCCCCCCCCCCAGAGAGCACTACTGGGCCCAGTGGACCCCCTCCCAGACACTCCTGGGTCAAACACTGTGGGTGAGAGTTCCAGGGTAAAATGTGAATGAATCACATATAACCCAACGCACAGAGCACTGAACTCTCAGCCATCTTTAATTGATGTTGATGTACCAAAGGGGCATTTTAGGATTAAATTAGTTCACTAAAAATTAGAATTCTAAACTGTGAAAGTCACTGTGAGAATCAGTCAGTGAGCCATGGGCCTCTCTTAAATGTGTGAAATTAATATTACATACAGCCATAAAATGTCCTTATTAGAGCAATAAGAAATTGAATTACTAATAGAAACAGTGATAGATTTAAGGAGACATCATATTCCAAAAGAGATCCGCGTGTTCTATGACGTGTGAAATGCAGCAAAACCACGAGCAGATGCCTTTTAATATTACTGTGACAGCTTCTTCTATTACAGAAGTAAGCTCTCCATAAGAAGCCAGCTCTCAATGTTCATTTCTCAACCGCCACAGCATTTTGACATGCTTCTCGAAAACTGTTGACACATTCCAAATTAAAATCATCGCTCCCTTTGCGTACCTTGTGAAGTAATACTTCATTAGTTATGATTATTCGTCCATGCCATGAACACAATGGATTCATTTTTTGGAAATAACAAAAGGGCCTCTTTTGCTTCAGAACGGAGAAAGATAAAAGAGTGAAGCCTTTTGATGAGTTAATGAAGTGCTATGGATAAAATCAGCAGTTGATGTGTACTCGCATGGCTAGTGAAATTCAATTATTTAAGAAAAGAAGACAATAATCAATCAGGGGGGTGAAAAAACACATCAGTGTGGTCGAGATTTTTAAAAAGCCACGATTCCATCAATTTAGGTTTCAGGTCAGCTGTTGTGAGTGCTTTGACATTGCATTTTACGGTGCTATGAAGAGATGAAATGAGTGAAATCCTTTTGTGTTAATCAATATGGTAATTTATTGTTGTGGTGGTTTGTGCATTCGTATTTTGAACCATGCTAACGGCCTGGCTCTAGGGACAGTCTGTCATTCAGTCTGCCATTTTGCTCCAGGCTGAAACATATATCTATTGGAGTGATTGCAATTCATTTTTCGACTACAATCTGTGGTGCGTAGAGGATGAACCCTGGTAACTTGATCCTGACTTTACATGAAGCACCACCATCAGTTTAAAATCTCTTAATTGTCCAGTAGTTTGTTTTATAACCGAACACCTGCAACACTAATGACAAAATCTGCCTTAGCTGTACTTAAACACGTTCAGTGCTGATTAGTGTCAACATGCTAACGTGCTAAATTAAGATGCTGAACATGGTAAACCCTCTACCTGCTCAACATCAGCATGTAACATTGAGAGCATGTTAGCATGCCGACATGAACATTTAGCTCAAAGCATTGCTGTAGACTCATAGTCCTGGTATTAATTTATGTGCATGCACATTTGTTTATGCTCCATCTATGTACATGCATATGTCTGCATCTGTGCATGAATAATGGGTATGTGTGTTGGTGCATGGGACTGTTTCATCCCCGGCTCGGTCTTCATTCCCAGGCACGGTTTGGCTGCAGGAGGGTGAGATGTTTCTTGTTGAAAGGGATGTGTATCTCCCAGACTGCCACTCTGCTGGTGCTGTCAATCAGCTAGTGTCTTCAACTGCGCCGCAGCTGCAGCCTGCTGCTTCCCACACACCCAATCACGTCGGCTGGGACATTCCTTTGAAGATAGTGGAATGCTTGATGTATGTCTGATAGGGAAAGGCCAGTGTTTGTGTGAAGGGAACTGACACCTATCTGAGTGGGTCAGGGCTATGTTGTTGTATGTCTCCTGCCAGGTGGCATTTAAGGCTTTTATTGAAACA
Organism: Anarrhichthys ocellatus; assembly: GCF_004355925.1. NCBI lineage: Eukaryota > Metazoa > Chordata > Actinopteri > Perciformes > Anarhichadidae > Anarrhichthys > Anarrhichthys ocellatus. Next base: position 3,361,452 of record NW_022280063.1, on the reverse strand, counting down.
GTAAAAAGGACGTATTGACTGCAACCACCGACACTATGCACACAGCGATTGCCTATATTTCAACTGACGAAGGCATTATAGTCGCTGTGTGAAAGGTGGTGGTTGTCGGCAGCCTCGCTTTGACAGTCTTGAGTGACATTGGCAATGTGTGCTCACACACAGGCCCGGGGCAGATGGACACAGACGGACCGGCAGAGCGGCAGAGGGTAGAGAAATAGAGAGAGGGTAAATTCAGCACCACGGACAGCTACCATCAGATAATCTTCCCAGGCAGCATTTGTTTGCTTTTATCTCCGGGAGATTAATCACTTATAGACAGTACAGCATGTGCCGGATAAGCACACTGGTTAGAAATGTCACAATAATATGGATGCTTTCATGACTTCCCACTTAATGTAGGTTCCCTACGTTCCCTTTTTATATGATTATTTCTCCTCTGTTTTTTGTGATTTAGCATCACTATACTGTAGTGCCGTGCAAAAAAGAGAGAATAACTCATTTGTATTGATTCACTTTTGAGATCTGTATGTACCTTAGCAAATGTACTGCTGATATGATACTTGTTTTTGTTAAATACAGCTTCCCACTATTAGTCCGACAACTTAGTCCTACTAAAATCTCAATTTAGTGTTAAAAGAATCCCTCTATAGTGGGACAAATTGTCCCTCAGAGGTTACCACGGTCTTAAAAACACTGTTTTTAGATATTTCATTACTAGCAAATTCCTACAGTGGATTAGATTTATAGGTGATATGGGACACTGCAAACAATGCTTATTTCAGTGTTCTCTCCTATTAAGTTAAACTCCCTTACATCAACTCAATAGTAGTGCGGCGTAGAAGTCTTGGAAAGTGGAACTCAGTATATAGTGAATCTGCAAATGATTAAAACGTCCCGGCACCACTGCATTGTTAGCAATAATAATAATTCATATATATATATACAGTATATGTATAGCTCAGATGATCTGAATCAGAAGTATTATTAGTAGTAGTGTGGGGGGGTCAAATGAGGCTCGCAGCTCATCTTTGATCCATCAATAGCAGTGAAATGCTGCAGTATTATTAAGCCTCTGACTTGTGATTTCTATCACATTTGTGTTGCTGCTTCTCAACTTCTTGATTTTTCTAATAAAGAATACTTGCTTGCTTGGCAGGGAACTGTGTTTTTGTGGTGTGTTGATCAGCTTTAGGTGTTTCTCTTCCTGTCCTCCACCCACTTGGTCCAAAAGCCTGTGCCTGGCGTGGTTGACTGCTGACCGAAAGCTATTTTCCACGGTCTTAGGTTGCAGCGCCTGCAAGCAGTGCTCTACTCTCCTCTGCTACTCTCCCAACATTTGATCCATAACAGCGCTCCGTTTTTAATCAGAGCTTTCAAATTTGACCTTGACTTGAATCCATCATGCTGACATTTCTGGTGAAAACGGGGGCCGGTGGCAGCCTCGAAAAGCCAATGATCGGCTCTGCAATGTGCTCACAGAGGGAACCGTTCTCTGTACTTGGAGCATTATAATTACAAACTAGTTCCATTTGCACGCTCCCAGCGCCTATAAAAATAAAAAAGGTATGGAGCCAGCAAGAGGTAATTATCATAAGAGTGTTTGGAACAAAGCTTCATGCTGAGGAGATTATAGTCCTCTCCATCCCTCCCTCCTCTCTCGTTCTCTCTCGCCCTGTTTGTGAATCACATTTAACCTACAATCCAAACAGCTTTGACAGGGATTATGGAGTTTTGATGAGAGACAGAGAGAGGCTGGGAGAAAGTAAGTTAGGGGTAATGAAGCAGCAATGTCAAGGAATGATTTATGAACGGCTCTTTCCTTCACTCTCCCCTCACTGAGATGTAGTCTGTTCAAATATCACATTACAGCGAAATTCAATTCTGACCACGCGCCGAGTGATCAGTGTACCATTTCAAGAAATTCGATAGTATTGTTTGTTTAATATAGTCGTCGAAGCCTTCCAATGATATGTCGGCAATATTTCCACATAACAGCAGAACAATGCAAATTCAGGACAATATTCAAGGGAGATTGTAAAGCTCGGCGAAGCGGCTTTCATTAGGATTCACAAGTTTTCTCTTTTTAATTTTCTTCCCATGGTGAAGCATGGGAATAGTGTTTACAATTTCAGACAAATGAGTCACAGGCAAAGCAGGCCCAGGGTCACTGCCTGAGCTAATGAGCAGTTTACAGGCACCTTCGTCAGCCACAGAGTAGACGACATCTCATTGTGTAAAACAAATCGGTGCAAAACACAATCTACTCAAAAATAACAAAACGCTGCATACTGTTTATTAGCTAAAATTGGATCTTCTAAATGCTTCGTTTTCTTTGGCATCAACATTAAAGGTAGCGTGTAGGTTGTTATGTCAACCATTGATGCTGCCTTTATTGGATTATGGTGCCGTTTTTCTTCCCACTGGATATTTACATTTTATACAGTAAGCTGACATTCTTATCCAGTACTTGTATGAGTAAGCACGTAGGAGTTCAATGTGTTGCTCCGGGACAACAACAAAGACACAAATACATGATTGATTGTGGACACATAACTGGATGTAGGGTCTGGCAGATATGTCGCCTAACTTTCTGTCATCATATAAATGATGAGCATAAATATTAACAATTCATGACAGCTGGTTATACAAGCACGAGAAAAAGAAATCCCACTTGTCAGGGTTTTAGGATTAGAATTATGTAAATTTGACGAGGTTTTTAGTTGTCGGAATAATTCCTTTTATATAAATTCTAAGAAGTGATCAACATTTTGGGAAACATGCTTTTTCTCCGTCTCACTAAGTGTCAACGGTGCAGATTGATACCAATCTGTTAAGTACAGTGTGGAGCTGGAGCTGGGAGGTGATTAGCTTAGCTTAGCATGACCAAAGTTCAAAGAACACACCTTTTAGCACCTGTAAAGCTTCTTCTTAACACATTGCACTTTGTGTGTTGTATGTGCTCACACACAAAAGACAATCGACAATGACATATTTTAGTTTCAGTACAAATAAAACTAACTGAATAAAACATGCAAATGATTCAGGAGTTGGTCGGCATTTTAAACTTTGGAGAGAGCCAGACTAACCTCCCCTGCTTACGCTGTGTAGGCTGTTGTATTTCCCTGATTGTTACCGTTACCGTAAACTGGAAGTAATGTTATCTGCTGTACACATCGCAATTGTGGTGACAAATAAAGCATAAAGTACTGGTGTGTGTAAGTATTTCACCTAACAGTAAAAAGACCCTCAAACAATGTATCACAGTTGTGTGTACAGTTCTACCACGCACAACAGCGGCCGGAGGGCAAGACCTTCCATCCTCTGACATTTATACTGACTTCTGCCTGTTCCAGTCAGTGTACTGCTCTGTGCTAACCGTAACTTATTGTGCCGTTTCGTTTCTCTCCACCATTGCAAGGCAATCACAGTGCGCCATATCACCCAGAAGAACAATAGAGGACGGCTGTGACTGTCAGAGGCCTCGTGTTTGTCTTTGTGTTACGTCGCTGATAGGCCTTTGATATTCCTTATGTCTAACAATCCAAAAGTATTACCTCATTTGACTGAATATTGTTATGACTGAGTGACAGAGAACTACAAACACATGGCTCTGCTAGTCCCTGACTGACTAGACTATTGCCATCTGTCTCTGTAAAGTGACTGGCCTTATTCAGACAGGCCTTGGATGAGTGTGTATTGTGTAGTGGGAGGGACAGATGCAGCTTTTGAATGAAGCCTTGATCATCACAAATGCATATCAACAGACGCTTGTGTTGGAGGCGCTGCTTTGTATGCAGGATACAACTTCACTGGTAATCAGGAAGAACAAACTTAACCAAGCTTTTAATTGTTGTTTGTGTATCTGTCTGATTCCATTTAAATCACACCGCGCGATCTGCACAACATAAAGGCGTATAAGTGGCAGTCAAGTGGGATTCTACAGTATATCCTCTCAAAATGGAGTTGGAGGGTTCTGTAAGAATGGAGTTAACAAAGCAATTAAGACGTAATCTCTGTAAATGTGTGCTGGTGAGCCAGCAAGAAGTTTTGCAAAGCAAACCCAAGGCCCAAATTAGTTTTTCCTTCCCTCAAACACTACCACTGAGAGGCCCTTGTGCAACTCGCATAACCTCCTCCAAGTGATGCTGACTGTCGTGATAACAGTGTTGTTCTGGACAATGAAATGGCCATAATGATGACAATTAATAGAACTCAACCAGCGCAATTACATTTTCAAGCTATGAGAAAATACACACACAGGCCTGAAATGTGAATTTGAAGTATTGCATAATTACGTCTACCCTCAGCCCTTCAACAAGCAACTTAGTTGTCTCTCAATACGATCCTCTCGTTACAAAAATCATATTAAGACATCATGGTCCACTGTACGTTTGTATGGCTGAACTTAACTGAAATCTGTTGCATTGTCATGGGAACCTTTTGGTGTTTTTGGGCAACAGGCTTCGAACATTGATGTATATCACCTTACAACATAAGTTAACGTGACAAACATCTGGCAAGCATCAGCATTCCTTTGGAGTCATGTTTCTGGCCATCTGGTGAATGTCGGTTCAGATTCACTCTCCTTTTGACTCCGTTCTGTTCTCCACCGACTCCGGAGGGAATTATCCGGCTCTGTAGCGGCTAATCGTTCCTGCTCAGCAGATAGCGTATGCTGGGTTCATCAGAGTATTCTCACTGGAAACCGCTGCCCACTGCGGTCATACCAACGCTATAAGTGTAGTTATGGTGACCCAAAACTAGTACGTTTGGGTCGGGCCACTGAAAAAGCTCTGTACAGTTGAGGGGAGCTGCAAATAATTCTCTAAAAGTTCATCTGGTGACCCCTTTCAATTTGACACATTGTTCATATATAGCTGCTTTAAAAATAGACATATTCATTTGAACCGTATTGGTTTTCATGTCATCCAATGTCTGGACTGTACTTATCATCAAAATTATGCTTAAGCACTGCTCTGCCGCGCACATGAAAAGTACTGAATTCTGTCTGTCGCAAAGCCAGACCTCTACCCCCAACCCACTGACAGCCACAGAGGAAACCCGATGTAAGCTCTACAGTACATGACTTAAAGCCTAAGTTGACAATTATGGTCCAGAATTCCCCCCCCCCCCCCGGCATCTGAGTGACAGATCAACGACTCACTCTATCGCCCGTTACGTGAAAAAGAGATTCTCTACTTTCCCCCTCAAGTGGTGCAGTTGAATTCCTTTTCGCTGACTAAGATGAACTATTATCTGGTATAGATCAAATGAAGGGAGGCTTTTGTCTCACTTACGCAAATTTAGATTTTAACATGCCATTTCCCAACAGCTCTATATGACGGTGCTAGTTTGTCACCATTTGACAGTAAAATATTTTAGTTGGAAATAGCCAATTGAACACTGGGTTTGGCAGTGGGTTCACTTACAGTCCCTCGTCTCTGTAGTTTAATCCAGTATTCTATTTCATGTTGCCTTTTTTGGGGCTTTTGCAGTTCCTTTGAGATAGGATGAAAAATGCAATGGAGACTCGATTAATAGAGAAGTGTGTCTTTTATTTACGAGCAGACTCCAGTTTGGGGTTTGCGGATCAACGTGTCCTGCTCCAGACTGGACTACGGGGATATTATTAGTAGAATTTAGACACAAAGCAGTATGAGATTAAATACACATACACATATTCAGATAGATCAGGCACAGAAACACACATTCCGAAAGACCAGATCCCACTGAGGCACCACGCCGGCAGCCTTTTTTATTTTTTAGAAAGAACCCCCCCTACCCGCCCAGCACACTCCAAAACCCACTCTCCTGCTCCTGTACATGAAATATGGAACAAAGATGAATTATACACAACACCTGCTCATTTGACATGCCAAATATCCGCGCCTTATGCGGCGGCGGCACACCTGTTCCCCAATGTGACAAGGCAGTGACGCCTCATTTATCCGCCCCCACTGAATCATTCTGCCTCAATGTATTATTGATACATTTAATCTTTCATGTCGCTCAACGCTTGACCTCTCACTGCAGGCTTCACGGGCGGGGTGCATCATAGAATGTACTCTTTGATTTGTCGGTGTTTAATTGCTTTTACAGAGGTGAATGCGTTTCAAGAGGGAAGGGTATCGATTCAAGGTTGAGCGAGCAGTAATTCTGCGCTATAATTATACTTATAACACTGTCAGTCACATGAACCTGCAGGTGCACTCTAATGATCTAAAAGCCCTGTGTGGATTCCACGTGTAAGACATAGCGAGAGAGAATGGCATTTTTCATTGAGCATTGACACTTTTCAGATCACATCATCACACATACTGTAGATGTTTGAAAGAACTTTCTTTTGGATTTCATCTGTTTTGCTCCTGATGCATAATACAAAAGCACAGAGCATTATATCCCTGTTGCCGGGTAAACCATCTCCTGTCACACACTGTCAGCCATTGTATGAAGAACTCTGTGTGTCGATAACTTTTAAAGCTGCTCGGAAGCCTTTAAAATACTCCCTGCTGACAGGTATGTTTAACCAACACTCCCTCTCTGTATACTGTACTGTGCCGTTCAGCCATGCTGTTTCTCTCTTCTCCCGTCCCTCCCCGTATCTACATGGCTCCTCTCGGTAATATATGCCCACCGTCTGCCTCTGCCTCCTCACATTCATGATAACAATCATTATCACGCTCACATGGAGGCATGACACCCCTCCCAAGATGGAGACTGCCAAGGCGCACAATTGAAAGGTCACACAGGAGGGGTGATGGGGCGGCGGGGGGGGGGTAGAGAGGACGAGGAAGTGCAATACTGAATCACAGAGCTGGTGCCCAAAAGCAGATTCGGAGGGGGTGGAAACAGTCTTTGTGGGTCAAAAGACATGATTGAAGTTGCAAATGAGGAAGTAGCCAGACCGGGAAATGAATCCAGAGGGATAATGGTGGCAGATGGTCATTAAAACATCTGTCCTCTATATATAGTGAGGGTGATTTCACATGAGGAGCAGCTGGTTAGGCAGGTGATGGTGTGAGGCGGGAAACTCAACGGGGACGGCTAGTGGACAGGTGAGGAATGTTAACAGAATACATTGGATATGAACAAAATATACACCACCTGAGTTTTGGCACATTTTCCAAATTGTATATAAATACGCTTAAACACAGATATTCACAGAAATAGCTTGGTCATCTGCCATGAGCCATACATCTGATATTGACCAATGAGAACAAAGAGCCTCTGTTTGAGAGTGGATTGAGTTTGAGTGGCTGTGGAGATGAAATCATATGATCATCAAATACAATTTATGACCATCAAGCGCATCGATTCCCGTTATGAAAAGCACTAAACAAGAATCGCGTGAGTGGACTGCTCTGCATACCGTTTCACACCGGCGTTGCGAAAGTATTGACAATAAGGAGGCATAATGATAATGATTTACCTCCTGCTGTGAAGTGAATTCATTTCCAACATTTAGAGAGGGAATGTCAAATTCTGTTGCTAACCGCTCGATGGCCGGGGTTCCGACAGTTCACAGCGCTCCCTCGATGACATCGGATTGTTCAAGTGTCAGCATTTACTCGTCAATACGATGCATGTTAAACCAGCTTCAATGGAAGAAAATGTTGAAAGCACACAAAGTGACATAGCTTTACAAAGTGACAGACGGGCATTACAGTTGAGATTGAATAAAGCAGGAACAAAAAAAAAAAAAAGCAGCATTCAATCCATTTACGCTTGTACGGATCTGCTTCCACTTTGCTAAATGCAATTAGGCCCATCCACTCTATCCAAGTGACACCCCGCAGGCCTTTTAAGAAGTCAGCACAAATACATCTTTGGGCGACGAGAGAGGGAGGGAGGGAGTGAGGTAGAGACAGAGGAGGGCTCTCTTCTCCTGCTGCACTGGTTTGCATGAGAGATGGGCAGAATGAAAGAAGGGCTGTACACACTCGGAGGAATCGGCATTGTTTGCCACCACAACAGGGAAGCAGGGAGAGTGGAAGCCGGAGGACGAGAAGTGTTCACAAATCATACTTTACCGTTTGTTCATCCCCTCGTTCCATCTCCCCCCACCTTGTATCGGCCTCCCTCTCTCTGCTGAGATGAGAGAAGGTGGTTGTGGAAGAGTGAGGGGCCCCACTGAGATGTGTTGTGGTCTTTCTCGCGTGAAGCTCCTCCTGAGATCAAACGCAACGCCCCGTGCCTTGGAGTGGAAAGCAACCATTTCTTAATTTCTATCACTCCAATTTGTCTCTGCATGTCTTTTTTTTGGGGGGGGGGGGTGGTTGTACGACATCTTGGTCGTGATGCAACACCACTGTGCTCTCACTTTGAGACGTTTCCACTGTCTCCGAGTGCATTGACATCCATGACCACACTGTATCAAACTCTCAGTCTTGATGTTTTTTTGAGGCTTCATGGCAGGGATGTTTACTCACTCCAACACTACCTCCAGCACTGCCTCATGCACATCAAACCAGTGATCGCGTTAGTGTGTGTGTGTGTGTGGGTGTGTGTGCCTGTGGATCAGTGTGTGGCTAGAAGTCCTCTCTCTGTGTGAATCCATGGAGCAAGTTTTGAAAAATGTTAGACTCACTCTTGAGCGACTACCACCCTTCATCCGTGTCAGCACTGCACTTTTCGATTTGATTCTGTGTGTAGCTGTCTGTCATGGTGGTGGGCTCAGCACTGTGAGGCTGTAGAGAAAAAAAAAACACTCTAGAGAGGAAGTTACAGTTGCTGGTGGGCTGTCTGCATGACAACTGTAACATCGACGCTGTGATCCAGATCACATGGTGGATGCCGACTCCAGCTGGAGTCATGACGAATTTGGTTGAAGTCAAAAGGAAACGACAGTTCGAAGGTGTCTTGCTTCTATAATTGGACATATTTTGGAGATAAAACGGGATGTTTTATCTCGGCACAGTCTCCACACAATAATTTCCACACTCCCCCCACAGGAGGAAAGTCTAGCTGGGGCCTCTTTCTGTTATAAGAGCAGTTATGTAATGGGTGTGTGTATTTCTTAATCCCAGCAGAATTAGCAAGAGTAGATAAACTCTGCTAAGCTTATCGGCGCCCTTGCAAAATATTGCTTGGGGAAAGATATTCTAAGATAGAAGTTATTTTCCTGCGATGAGATCTCTTTTTATGATGTAAAATTGGATGCGTATACATTCAGAACTATCTACCGAATCCTAATTATAGCGTAAGCAATGCCATTCATGTTCAGCAGATTAGATAATTGCAGGTGACTTTCTTATACTATGAAAAGTTATAACAGTTATATTTTAGGATATATTAGGATATATACTAAAATGTTCTTCCGTCTACCCAGCGGGAGCGCCCTGTGTAACTTTCTGAGTCTGATATATTTTTATAGTTAAAAGCTGGACCATATCCTGTCCATAGCACTGAGATGGTGAGAGGGAGATGAAAGTCGCAAACAGCTCTCATCGTTTATAGATTCTGAATATATTTAGTGCTCTGATGGTGCTATTGCATGCTTAAATCAACGAAATTTTATGAAAAGAAATGACCCCGCTGTCATTTGTAACAGCTCCCTCAGGCACATTATCCTGGTGTCGGACTGAAAACGTGTTCTGTAGCTGCTAAATAGTTATACAGGCCTGTGTCTGTCCGCGTGCCTCGGGATTATATGAAGAAGTCCGATTTCAACAAGGACGAAGCACACACTAGACGGTAAAATCGTCAAGTTGCACTTCATTTTGCTGCCAAGCAGGAAAACCCAGCTTTGCTGCCACTGCTATTACAGGAAGGTGAAACGCCATAAAAGGAGACTTGCTGACATGAGCTGAGCCTCCCGGGCAGCAGTCCCTCCCACCTGACTGGCAGACCCAAATGCCCCAACAATGGCTGTAATCCTAACCTGTGAGTAAGCGCTGCCCGAGAGGCTCAAATCCCTTTAGTGGGTTCTGTTCCTGCTCAAATTTAACTGCTGGAACTCCTTTGGGGTGAGTCGAGACCCAGTTCCAGCCCTGCTGGGGGAGACAATAGAGACGGAGACTTAGAAGATGGAAGCTCAGGACGGGAAAATGGCAAGAAGAAGCTAAATATAATAATTTTAGCAATGTATGGCTCATATTCACAGTCTACACCCTGCAATTTAGATAGGAATTAACTTGACAGGAAGTAACAAAGGGATCGGGGGGTGGAGGGGCATACTGGCACATTGTAGGCCAACTGTAACCATCTTCTCTTGTGGCAGGTTGTGTTGGAGTAAAAGAAAATGACTTGAGTCGTGCGGTGGAGAAATTATTTGATCCGCTGTTGAGTCTTTTAAAGCTGAAATGAAGAATATTGTCAAACAGAACTTGTCCTTTAAAAGTATTTATTGTCTAACTCAGACTCCGTAGAAGTGTGCACTGCAGATCAACATCCGTACAGAGTTATAAAGAGAGGGATCAAGCGTGGGGGCCTGTGTACTGGAACATCCTATTTCAGGTCGTGCAGGCCGTGCAGTTAAAGAAGTATGAGAAGTGCTTTATCCGTGTAACAACAGGCACACAGATGCATACGTTGTATCCTTAAGGCATAGAACATGAGAATATACAATAGGTACTTGTTATCCAACACGAAGAAGAAGAGGACATGTGTGCAGGCAGCTGCATGGATCACAGGTTACATGATGCAAGCATATGATAGACTGTTACACAGCAAGTTATAAAACAGTTCTATTTTATAAGAATATAAAATACACATAAGAATATCCAAATTCCCATTAAAGAACGGTAAGATACATTTGAGCATGTTCGCTAACACAAAGGATGAGGATCTACTGAGTTCAGAGCAAAAGTACAAGTGCTTAGGCATTTACACAATATACTAAGTAGAAATATACTCAGTAGAACTTTTCCATTACAGTCACAGTGGGAGGGGGTATGACGACGACAACACAAGCTGTCAAACTATCCTTCAACGTGCAGTCATTATTAACTTATATTGTACTTTGCTATTTTGGTGATTTTACTTCATGTATTTCCCTTTTTATTGAATCAAATAAATTATGAAAAATAACACCAAATTTGCTAAATGTAGGCCAATAAAAATGAGTATATACACATTAATGAATAATGTAGTATTAATAATACTCATTTCATGGGCTATTTGTTATTGTTTTAGGTCATACATATATTTAAAACAACAACAAGAAGACCCCCCCCCCATTGGATTCAAATACTGATTTGGACGTTGATTTACCATGGCAACAGTCGAAGCATTGGGGTCAGCATTGGAATGGACACATGGAGCTGCATGATAGTCAAATGAAGTTATGGAGCAGATGCTCTTCCAGATGCTTCAAATGCCATTTCCATCTATTGGCATGTACCGACGTTCTACAGGAACCACGGCAGTGCATGTGGTGGACTGTGGGTAAAATCCACCTCCATTTACTAATCTGCAACAGCCATTTGTGTATTTACACAAGCATGTGTGTCTGCAAAAAAAAAAAGCCAAATGTGTGTGTACATGCTGCACCTGCATGTAGAGATATCTGTGTGATTCCTGTGTGTTCAGCTACCTGCCAGATGCAAGCGGACGTGTCTCACAGGCCTGACCTCGAGCGGTGGCCTGCACCTGCTGCCAGCCTAATAAACTTAATGGACTCCGCGGCTAACCCGGGATGAGTTCATCAGGTGGCTTCATTTCACACTGGCATTTTAAAGTCCTCATATTTATGCAAATAGAGACAGCAGGCGAGGCCCAAGGCCAAGTTGCAGCCGTGAGAAAGCATCAAACAGATTGACTCGTTACTTATGTGTTATATTTGCAGAAATTACTATTATCACCTAAAAAACAATATTATTAGAATCGTATTTGAGACTCAGGAGGTTGACAAGCACCTGTGACCTTGTCGAGAGCCGCATTCATAATGTGACGGCAATGTGTTGCATCAGGCTGGCAGCGTGTTATCTGTTATTTTCCTCTCCTATCAACATTTTGCATTTTAGAACATTTCGTCACAAAGGTGCCGAAACCGCAGAGTTTGTGAGCGATTAAAAGAATCTAGCGTGCATGCCGAACACTAAACCTTTCTCTCATTTTTTATTTATTCCTGTGCACTTATTTGAAAGTTGTGTTCCTCCTCACACTTTGTGTGGTTGCCATCTGCGGGGTTGTACTTTGCATCTTTTTCCGTCTTTCTCACAAAAGTGAGTGGCTGAACAATGACGTCGCACATGATTCATGGCATGAGATTCACATGATTTCATGCTTCTGCCTTTGTTTATATCCCTTTCTTCTCCTCGTTTTTTTAGCACACTAAATGTACGTCATGTTTTCCAGATAACAAACATTATCATTGTCTGATCACCAATGACCAACTAGTGTGTCCACACAACTCTGAAGAAAATCCGATCTATGTCACATGAGAGCAAATCCTAATTCTCTGAAAAAGAGTCTAAATACCAGTAAATCAGAATGGATGTAAATGAGCTTTTGTGACTTAAAAGCTGCCGTGGCGTCGTTCCATTACAGTAATCTACTCTAATTTAAATACCAGTGTTTGTTTTTTGAATACAGTTCAGAATTGTGCCTATCAGAGAGACACTTGCGATGGAGGGTTTGCAAATGTGCATGCAGCTGACTAAAGGGCACAGAAGCACAGACAGATGTTGCACTGCTGATGCTGCTGCTTCTGCTCACAGACGCTACAGCTGTTAAGACTGCTCTGCCAGGATGATCATACCCCCCCCCCCCCAAAAAAAAAATAAAAAATTACACCACACACACACTGTATTATAGCTTGCTATGCTGGCCAGCCTTTCTCTTCAGCTTGTTAGTCTGCGTTTTGTTTCCCCAGATTCATACTGTTTGTTTCCGCGTTGAATTCTTATATACTGTTGATTCTCCTGCTCCCGACTACATGTTTCAACCATTCTCCAGGCTGTCAATTAAAGTTAGAGGTAAAGTGCTTGTGTAAAGTTAAACCAAGTAAATAAAAAAAATAAAATCTTATCTGTCTGTCTCTCTCCTCCCCTTCCTTGCAATCCCCTCTCTTATCTTCAACTTCTTCATCCAACAGCTTAATTTCTCTGCAGGATGAATCCTCTCTGCCGGCTGCGAAATAAATTGCTCCACAACAGCCCGAGCAGCTCACGAAAAAACCCACCTCTGTCCAAGCTCAATCAATAGCAAAGCCTCTAATTAAACGCTCCTTCAGTTTCATATGCTCATACAATTCAACCAGTCATTTTCTGTACATTTCATGCGCTCTGCAGCCAGTCAAAATTAAGAGCTCACTCCCCCCCACACACACACACACACACACACACACACACACACACACACACACACACACACATCTCTCTGCCATACCACATGAGGTGACCCTCCATAAATGTCAGGCTGCCACTGAGTTTTGCGTTCGCCGGCGCCAATCACAGATTTAGTGCTCGCAATTATGTCAAAGTGCCCGCAAAAAAAATTGATGAAATGCCACGTCTCAAGGGACCCTAGACCTTACCTTCACCCATCATTTACATAAATTAATTTCACTCAGCATATTTCTTTTATGGACAGATCCATATTGGTGCGGCCACATTTCATAGATCTTTCACACAAGACTGAAGCCCTTGTAAAACCCACCGGCACTAAGCGGAGGATGTTTATCCCCATATGTCAGTTTTTCATGCTTTTTACAGTGACATTACGACAAACCAGTTTTGCAGGCCATATCAGTCAATCAGGCCTGTTGCCATAAATCCTCCGCTGTACCGCAGAAGTTATTGGCACCATGTTGTGTATGTTCAAAAGAAATTGGTGGGATGAATATCGCAAAGGTCAAAACAGAGGGTGGGGGTTTCAAACTGTCAGCTGGCCCCGGTGCAGTGACGGAGGAGGCTCAGAGAACATAGCATTGTGATAAATCAACGTTAAGCACGACAGCCCAGTGATGATGGAGGAGTGGATGATGGCAGAGGATCGGTGACATCCGCCTTAAAAAAATCTCCATCAGCTGACACGCCGGGTATCCCTTCTTTATGTATCATAAATAGCAAGAGATCGTGTTCACCTTGAGGCCTTCAGCACGGGTGTAAGAATAATCTCCGACACGGCTACATATTGTTCCACCTTTTGTAATCCGACACTGTTAGCGGTTCTACATCTTTGGCCTTCGCCGACCGGCTTAAACCTGATGAATGTTGGAGTGAGTCCTTCGGTCTCAGCTGATTAATACGTGTTTAATCAGGGTTTAGTCGGTAACCTGCTCCTCATTTATTTAGCATGGACACGTCAGTCACTTCCTCCTTGCTGTTCACCTCGTCTAATGCCCCCTCTCTCTTTTCCACTCAACCTCTTTTTTTGCGCTTTCTAAATCCAAGCTATCTCCCTTATTTGTCCACTATTAGCTGAATGTACCTGTGCTATTTTCACCCTGTCTTATAGTCACATGTGTGCAAAGTATTGTCCATGCAATTATCTTGCCAAGAACTAGATGAAAAGATTGATACCACTCTTATGTCTTAACACACAATCTTCTACTTTAACTCTCAGCTAAAGAGCAAACAAGGGTATTTCCCAAATATCAAGCTTTCCCTCTTTTAAAACAACCCATAACTTTCCGCATGTTTGAATTGATTGTGAAGTCATGTCACCTGTGAATTAACATCATTTTATCAATGAAAGATAAGATGGTTTTCATGCAAAACTCCTGCCTCATGTGCAAAGTATGTGGGACATCTTCAGCCGCAATTATTTAATTATTCAAACTCGATTGTCTCAAATCTGTACGTGGCTCTGTTTTTATCCGCAGCGTCTTTGTGACTGGCAGTGGAAACAATAAGGGACAACGGCTTCTACCTTGATTCACCTCGTCAGCAGTGAGTAAAAACAGGACGTGCTCCTAATCTTTAAAACACTCTCTTTTACAGTCACATCTGTGCCTTTACAGCCAGTGCTTTACGAATGACCATTAAACAGCTTTGGTGGAGTGGAGTATAATACTCAAAGGTACTTTGACAGACACGTTCACGGTTTTGACTTTGACTTCTACCGTAATGTGCTGCGACTCCAAGAGAGTCAGATGTCATGTAAAGCTGCATGCAGCAATATTTTCCATGTCAGCCAACTGCCGATTACTCACGATGCCAAAAGGCCTTTCTCCAATCGAACTGCATCAAAGATTCAACCCACCAAAGCTCTCCTGAGCTAGTTCCTTTAACCCCAGTCTTCCTTCTCATCCTCTGTGATAAATCACACCATCTGCATTGAAAGCACACCGCATGGATCTGGAAGCCACCTTGAAAAAGATTCCTTTAAGTGTCTTTGCCCATAGCATTTAAAAGACCAACATAGAATTTAAAAACCAATGCATTCAGGTTGCAGCAGCATGCAGAAAGAACAAAAAAGTGGGTGAAAATGAAAACCAAAATGATTTCAGCAATTTAAACCAGAGTCAGATTGGGATCAGTTAAGTCTCTAGTTGCAGCCTTAGGGTTTGTTGTGTGTGTCTGTTTGCTTGTTGTTTCTTTTTTTCCTCTAGCAATCTGCTCTCCGCAAGGACGGAAGCAGAGCTAGCTCTGAGAGGTTTTGCCCGAAGATAAATTGGGTAACCTTCTTCTGTCATTAGTAATACCTTTTCCACCGGTGAACATCAAGACAGGGGTGATGGAGGGAAGAGAGAGCAGGGGTGGGGGGGGTGGAGGGGACGAGAGCCAGGAGTCAGCAGTAATTAGCCATGGAACAAAAGCCCACACGGCTCCGTTATGGCTCGAGTTTCACACCTTGAGCAATCGCTCCGTGCCTCCGAAGGCTCAGAGCTCGGCGAGGGCTGCGGCTGCTGAGAGGTGTCCAGCTGAAACATAGACACCTGCAGCGGCTCCGTCCTCGGTCTGTCTTCAATCCATCACGACGCCTCCGCACTGCTGTCTCTCTGTGCTGGCAGGGACGTGCTGTGTCTGGCTGACTTGTCATGTCTGCCTAGGGCACACGGTTATAGATCCCACTAGAGTCATGGGTAGGAGCAACATCACAGGTGAAACCACTTCACTAACACAACCTGTATTTCTCTCACTTTACTCTCTGCACTAAGTATGAAGCTACTCATCTAGCTCATTGTTTTCAAATCATTTTTTGTGTATGGATTTTAAAAAAAAAGCATATTATTATCATTCTATGTATTAATATATTTGTTTTATTCTGAAGATCGGTTTGAGATCTACTAAGTCTGTTTCCATGCTTCGTCTGCAGGCGGCAGACAGCTGTTGACAAATGATGATAAGTAACATTTAGAGTATTGTGGTAAACAAGAACTTTCTAGTCTCTGCAGGATTCTGCAGGTCGAAGATGTTATTTAAGTGCACAAAGCTGCTACTGCTCAGTGTTTGATGTAATAATAATTACACCGTCAGAACTTTAAGTCTGAATGTGGTTACATACAGTCTTTACCTTACCCATAACACCCGCAGCACCCCCTAAAGATGTCTGTAGTTTGAAAAGAAACGACATTGCTTTATTACCAATGAGGAAATCATCTCCCCCCCCTGACTGCTAGCAAGTTAGCTCAACCCCCAGTGGCCCATGTGCATCTATTAGTGCACAATGCAGGTGCTGAAAATGCAGTTGAAGTGTTTTCGCTTTTCTCTTCAAGATCAAATCCAAGTGGGGGGCTCGGCACAAGCATCCCCTCCCACCCCCGTGACGGCACTGTTTTCGGGAAATGCCCGCGTTGACAGGCCCTTCCTTAGAGTCTTTGTCCTGGAAGAGCCGAGTACATAATGAATGTCCGCATGATGGATTACATGGGTGGATTCCGAACAGCGAAGAGGTCGGCAGAAAAACGGCAGAATTGATGCGAGGCTATTTTCCCTATTGAACACGCCCACTGTGTGCCCCTTCTGTACTGGCGCCAAAATTGCTGATTAGAAAGTCACAATATTTGCAACAGTGGGGACTTTACTACAGGTGTGAGTGAAAATGAACCCCCCCTGCGCCTTCCACTCTGCTGCTTTTTCCGTGCGCCCATGCGAGGGAATCGAAAAGCGGCCGCGGCCCGACAAATGATCGTCTTCATTGCGATCCTCACAGGTGGGACTTTGGGTGGATGTAAACCATTAATCAAAGCCTTCGTTAATGATGCAGAAAGCACTGTGGAAATTAGACTCCTTCTGTTCCCGTTCCCATGATGTCGTGGTGCTCTTGGGTTCGAGCCGGTGTGATAAAGAGTAAGATATCTGGTTCTTATTCTTCATTTATCAGTAGGAAACTGCTCGAGGTGTCGTCCTTTACGTCAAATTTCAGCTCAAGGGTTCAGTTCAATGATTCGAACATTTGACTTCCAGATAGGATGCCAGGACGAACATCGGTGTGCTGACTTTCCTATCAACCTCCAGGCTATGTTTTAATAAAACAAACGAAATCAGATCTAATTGCAGCACATGGGTTTTTACATAAGAGATCAAGCGGGCTCAAGTGGAATGGCGTCTAATTGAAAGAGCAGGGAATGTTTGATCTCAGTGATTTCATTTAATACCCTCCCAAGGGAAGCCAAGTGCAATTTCATCCACCATTTCCAGAGTTTTTGGTAATATAGTTTATATCTGACAGGAACTGCTTTGCACCATTCCTCAAAAAGCCCTGCATGCCTGAAGGTGGTAAGAGCCCCAATGTCCTGATGCTCGTCACTCATCTCGCTGGCAGTTTTTCAGATGTAATTTCAAATAAATGTGTCTGTCTTTCGCCAGCGTTCGCAGTACAGTCTGCTGCGCCAGTGGATGAGGTGACTCGCTCAGTTATACATTTACTTAGACGAGTAATAAAGCGCTGCCACTCTCTGCCAAAGCTGGGGCTTATTATACCGGCTGTTCAAGCTGTTTTCCCAGCCTCCTGTTCCTCCCCTCTCACTGATCAAGACATTCATCCCAAAGAGAGGCACACTTATCGGAGACTGCAACTCCCAGCAGTGCACTCATGCACTGTGGAAAGCCCCATCCTTACAGTTTTGTCTCATTATACATGCATGTTTTCTTTCCCCTCACATGAGGCTGTAATCTTCAGATACAGTCACCAGAAAACAATGTTGGATGAAAACACTAGTTCCTCTCTTCCAACATCCTCACATGATGACATCATCAGTCCAACCTCCAAGCGTGCCCCATGTCTACATGAGATGAGCTTCATCAGGATTGTTTGCTTAGACTTCTATGCTCACCACAACCAAGGTTCAGTCTCAAAGGACATGCTGGCTTTCTCTTATCTCACCATCATCCTCATCAAAATAACTTCAATATAAATGATGCAATCCCATTTTTTTATGGAGGAGAAATACTATTTTCCCTTGTTGCATTGTTTGCGGCCGCCCTTTTCATGAAAGCATGTTAAAGCTGACATGCAGCCAGGGTGTTTGATGCGGGTAAAACCTGCTGTTGGAATAGAATATCCCATTTGTTTGTGAAGAGGAGCCACATAAAAGAGCATCTCTTTTGAGCTCCAGTTGTTCGATAAGGCGCCCGGAAAACACTCGATGCATGATTCACAAGCAGCTTTTACACGAGACCTCTTCTTCTTTACTTGATGTTGTCCTCTGGGGGGAGGGGGGAAATATATATATATATATATATATATATATATACCTCCGTTCTAAACTGACTGATTCCACTTTCTCCCCAAGCACTGAAACTGCGAACCATCATAATGTGTAAGATCCCCGGGAGGCCATTCCTTCTTCCTCACAGCGAGAGTGAGACCGACCGACCGACTGCTTCTGATTGAATTGACAGCTCGTGTTTCACTGCTGCATTTGGCAAACGGTGACGGGAAGAGATCTTATCCCCGAAATTAACGCTCCACTAATTGGGCATGCATGAGAGAGAGAGAGAGAGAGAGAGAGAGAGAGATCACACACTCACTTTGACACATGCTCAGCCTTGTAGCTAATAATTTATCAACTATCACATGATCGTATGCAGTTTCTGAAAGGTAATGCTGTTGACACGTTTTTAATCTTCCAGCAGAGTTATGACTGGAGGTTAGCAACAGCTCTTCCAATTAACACCTTCGGGGCGCAAATGATTGTTCACTTCCCCGTAATGTGTCTGTATGAAAATGAATACCTGAAAACTCCGCGCATGCTGTAAAAGTCATCTGCATAGCCGCGCGGTGCGACGATAACATCTGTGGAAGCGCTCTTATCACAGACTCGGTAATCCGTAAAAAAGAAACTATCCAAGCTGCTCTGAACAAACTCAGTATTTTAAGACATACAAGAGTTTTTACTATTATATCCTTTCACACATGTTTGTAACATCTGTTTAGCGTTTTCAGTGAAAATATTTTGGATAAAAGGATCAATTCCTCCGAGGGCAGGGAGATTCAATACAGTATGTGGTGAAATGGTCATATGCGCTGTAGCTCAATACAAGTCCTTTCCTGGCCTCTGGTTGCCAGGGAAACCTCTCCGCTGTGTGTGTGTGTGTGTGTGTGTGTGTGTGTGTGTGTGTGTGTGTGTGTGTGTGTGTGTGTGTGTGTGTGTGTGTGTGTGTGTGTGTGTGTACTTGTGTAATTACACGTATGCACCTGGCAGCATCTGTGTGAGTGGGATTCTTTATGTAACTGGGTATATAGTTGTATTCATACACATGCTACCCATGTTTCAGAGTAGTGTGAAGCACATCATATTATTACTTGGTATATGTTTCAATGGCCCTTTTGATGGAAGACATCTTGGCTTGTCACAATAGGAAAACCACAGGTGTAAATAATGAAATACATTATTGTTAATTTCCATTTGCTTTGGTTTCTGGGTCCTGTTTTGTTTTGCAAGCTTTGACTAGAACAGAGCCATCATTATATTATTGGTAACACTTATGGATTCCCACTATATGAAGTCAAAGGTCTGCTCAGGAAAATATGATAGTTTTTATGGGGAAGTGGCGTATATTGTTAAAACATTTGAATGAACTTTAAAATGTTGCGTTCTGGTTAATTAGTTTATTTCAATATTTCCGACCATCAATCCATGTTATCAACAGTTGTATCTTATCCTCCATGCTGCTCACAGTTACATTTGTCAAGCAGATTTGGAGGACAACAAACGAGGTGGACAGCATTGGAAAAATTAGGAGCTGAAAGAGAAAGTTGACACTCAGAGGAAACGTACTTTACATTCATTATTTGTGGCAAAACTGCAGCGCTTGGCCAGAGAGTGAGCTCTTTTTCTGTTCACACAAGGTGATGCTGACGCGTGTGGCCAATCGGATGAAGCGGATGCTCAAGTGGACTTGGGGGGGTGCTAGAGTGACTCACGCGGATGGACCGATGCCATACTGAGAGAGCCGACTGGCTGAGGTAGGATACGAGTCTCTCTGTCAGCTGGAGAGGAGAGGGGGAGTCGAGTGTAATGAGGGAAGACGTTTCTGATTCACCCTCTCCTCCCCTCAGTCACATATGAAAGGATTGAAAGCCGTGATGAATCCACACCTTGCATACTTCCAGTACACACACTGCACACACTCACAGAAACATGCTGGCTGCTATTAGAGAGACTGTCACATCCTCAGTATCCCCCAAAAATTAGGGGAATTCGATTAAAGTTATTATTTGTAACCTCTGAAGTATGAACGGTAAACAATGAGGCTGTTATCAGTGAGATACAAACGGTAACAATGGATGACACGCATGCATCGTTTCCTGAAGGCAATTTAAATCCAGCAGGATTGGCGGACTACGCCACTAACTATGAAAACCACTTCATGGAAAGGTTATTACACAATGTAAGAACATTGAATGACTATAAAAATGCCAATCATAATAGATTTAAAAGCGGCGTTTGATTTAAACGAAAATCTTATAACTTATAACCAACTAAAAATGATGTTAACATAAGGTCGGTAAATGTATTTTTTACTATTATTCTGATTTATCCGATGAAATCTCAGAACATAGTGACAAATGCTCATTTATTTCAGCCAAGACGGTCCAAACGAACAGAAAGAAGCTGGAAGAATAACTGAAACGAGTAATCGATTACCAAATGTTTTGTCGATTTGTCAATGAAACATTAAATTACCATACAGAACCTTCATGTCTGTATGCCTTACATTACATGACAACAAAAAGGAAACAGTGTGTGTGTGTGTGTGTGTCTGTGGTGGATGGGGGAGGAACAGAATATGCACATTTCCATGAGGTTATGTGTGTGTAAGAGATCTATAGCACTCTCCTGTTGTTTTGTCATATCCCCTCCCCTCTCCCTGTGTGGCATTCTGTCGGAGCCAGCCCAGTGACATTTTCAGTCGGCTGAACTCCGGGACCTTTTAGTGTCACCCTCTGTTGTCATTTCTGACTGCTACAGCCCAGACAATGATGCACTCGCACTGTGGGGTGGAAATTGATATACAGCCAACCTCAAGGTCTGCCTGGCTCAAAGTTGTTTTTCCACGACGCCATCAAACCGCCTTTTGCTAGCACAGAGAACCACTCAATGCAGTGATGAAAAAAAGAGAAAAGTTTTCCGCGATGTCATCTGCACTCAAGAATTGAGAAAGAAGTCAGACAAAACTTTAGCGTTTGATATTTGCTATTCACTGAAGCTGATGCAAATATGTGGAATAAGTGCAATACTTACATTCCCTGCAAAACATGATTCCCAGTTGGAACTTCCTTTCTGCTAAATCAAGAATCAACAAGCCTAAAGAAATACAAATCATCATCGGTCTCTCCTCATAGTTCATCCTGTTACAGTGTTGCAAGCCCAATCGTGGAGTACTTAATTGCCCCTGACAAAATCAAATAGGCTTGGTCCCTGAGGGAGGGTAAAACTGCATGCATCTGATCCATAAATCAGGTACGTGGGGCTGAAGTAAGGTGGCAGTGGCAGTTATATAGGAGCCTCAGCTGAGTCACGTGCCTCCTGGAAGAAAATGGAACTGTCGTAGGAGCTGTGAAATAGTGCGGCAGCAGCATCACTCACGTCTCTGCCCCTTTTATGTCATTATCACACTGGAACAAAGTGTGTGTGGGTGTGTGATGCACCGTGCTGGCAACAGGTGCAGCTAAAAACAATTTCCAATTTGTGTGTTATTAAGATTCAAACACATGTACAAGCAGTCGCATGCACCTGCTCGCCTCCGACTCCAACTTCACTGAGAATGATTTAATTGCCGGTGCAGGTTCAAACTCTTTCTCAGAAGACAACCTGGGGACTATTCAGCCTGACTAAAATACACAGCTGCCCTCCCACCACCTACACTCGCCCATCTCCGAGGTGTCGAGCTGCTCTGCGAGCGTGGGTTTCGCTACAGCTGCCTTTAACTACGTCCTCCGTATTGATTCGAGTCTGGCTGCAACCTCGTATCAGGGCTTTGCAAAGTTCTCTGCTGCATTAAGTCCTGGTCCTAATTGAAGCCTCCCAGAGGCTAACTGGCTCGATTGTCAGTTAAATGGAGCTGGGAGATGGTGAGCCGTTATTGCTGCTGCTGCTGCAGACTGTGACCTTGTGGTGAGACCGAGCTTGAAATGTCTCCTCTAAACTCGCTGCTTCCCCGGAACTTCCAAGTATTTCTATTCTTGACTCGATACCCACCAATGAGCAAGTGTGCCGCGTGTGAACGCATGTGTCTTTCTACCTTTCAATCGCATGCCACGTGTGAGCATGTCCACAGGTTTCTGAGGCCCACGGCTGCGGGGTTCAATGAATGACAGCTGTTCTGAGTGGCTGCTGATCCTGCTGCAAAAATCCTCCCAAAGATGCAGCCTGCAATGCTGGGGATGGGCAAACCGCACGGCTGGATCTGCCTGGAGAAAAGGCCAGAGCACCCAGCACTGTATGCAAGGGATGACGACATGGTGTTGCCATAGCAACGCAGAGGTGTTGACAAGGTGTGATGAGCAACATGCAATCTGCGTCATCTGTAGGTATCAAGTACCTAAGCTAATGTGCTGTGAGCCACGAATGCATCTGACAAATGTTCTCAATCATAATTACACAATGTAATATGTGTGATGTTGAAGCTGTTAAGAAGCACCAGTAAGGAGGACAAGAGGATGCTGTATTTTGAGTGCGGGGGGGGGGGACTTTGTCTTGTCTTTTGCTTTTGGTGTCGCTCTCTACAGCTTAGTGTCAGGAACTAGTGGATCACTTCAGAAAGAGGCAGCTACACCTCTCGACACGGAGGTGAAGAGGTAGACATGGTGCAGTCACAAGTATCCATTCATACATGCCAGCAACTATCCAGGTCTGAAAGCTCATAGTCTACTTTTAAACCAGTGGCGGCCAGTGTGCTGTTCTTCGCCTCGGTGTGCAGGAGAGGCAGTACCGAGAGGGAGGAGGCAAGCAGAACAAACAAACTGGTTTAAAAAAACAAGGCCGGTTGCTACAGCCTGAAGGCAGTAGCAGGGCAGTGGGCACGGACAAAACTGAAATCTGTCCTACACAAAACCATCCGCCCCCTCTCCGGTGAGCTGCCATCGACTGAGCACCTAGAGCCTCTGGCTCTTACCCCCAAGGTGCAACATGAAGTGCTTAAGGCGCTCTGCTGTGCCGACAGCCATCAGACTGTACAATACCTGTTGTGTGAATAGCCACACTCACAGCCACCAAGGATGATGCTGGAGGAACCTCCTCTTACTGAGAAATGAACCTGAAACACCATACGCTCCGAGATGGTTAATTTTGCGTTGATTGGAGAGCTCATCTATAACTGTTGATATAATAAGAGCACTGCATAATCACAATTTCCTGTCGAGACGACAAGTTGTAGTCCTGCATATTTTGTGCATCTTATTAAAGGGATACTGTTGAAATTCGGTTTGCACCTCCATACAGTGTGCCAACAGATTGAGTGTCCAAAGTTTAAGCAATTATCCTGACTTTAGTCTCTAGTGTCAAGCTCCAAACACTGAATCCTACGCTTCCCATAATGCGTCTCAGTTGCATCGTTCCTTGCACCTCCCTACCTCCTCAGTGCCCACATGTTTGAAACCCCACACCTTCAGTTTGTAGCACAGACTTTCTTCTATTGCGAAGTCATGGTCAAAGGCCCGAGTGTTGCTCAGTTGACGTGTACGGTTATGGATTATCATCTGAATGAAGCTATGCTGACTCTAAGTCCACCTGTTGCCACCGAAATGCCGTGATAGCACAGGGAATCTACTCATCAAGATATATCATTTATGCGCTGCCACTGCAGAAAATCAGTCGACTTCACTCAAAAATGTGGACGTGCAGAATATAAATCTCATGTTGGCTCTTTACAGTTCAACTTCTGCCACCATACAAATGCACAACAGTTCCAGGGAAAAAGTATATAATTTGCAAAGTGCATTACATATCAACCAAAGTGCCGTTCACAGGCACTTTTTGCTTTATTCCTATTAATTATCTGTTCTATAGGTCGAAGGCATTTTGACGTCTTCTTCTATAACCCTACATTTAAGTGCCGACAGCCAGTTATTGAAATTCTGAACAACCTGACTAATGTATGTTTAAAATTCAGTTCAATGAAAGAATCTTTATGAACTATATCCAAATGTCAGTAGATAGCATTAGCAGCTGCTGTTTAAAACGTAAACCTTATAAGACATCAGTGACCCAAACATTGGATTTAAACTAAACATGGAATAAAGAAACATTAGACATATGTATATTATATTGTCCTCTAAACAGCCGCTTGTTCTCCATTTGCTGTCGGTAGCTTTCCATCCTTGTGACAGCAAAGATTACCATAAAGCCTGACTCAAAAACAGTGCATCATTTAGGGACATTCTGACATTGTTTGTCTCTCTTGTCTTCCTCTTGTGGGTGTCTCCTTCTCTAATCTAATCTAGTTTGTTCTTGCTGCTTTGCCGCTTACGGTATGAAGAGGTGTGGGACTGAAGTTTAGCGGTAGCTGCATGACTGGCAGTATCTCACAGGTAGACTTTCCCTTTGATTGATGCTAAAAGATTACGGCTTCATAGTCTCTGCCTGTCACCCGTCGTAGGGGAATGGTGGATAGAGATGCCGGAGGGCTCTTTGCTTACACAGCGCTGTTTGCCTGGAACTGGCTATCGACACGGGCCATAAATCACTCTCTAATATTTTTATGCATCCGGTCCTTCCAACTGCTGCTAATGTTTCCTCCCCCTGCTTCCTTTGCAACTCATTTGAGCTGAGTGGCGATGCATGACAATGTGTGCGTAGTGGGGATTTCTAGAATCGGCTTGGCTTCTGTCTGGATGGCTTAAAAGTGCAACTGCCGTGACCTAGCAGCAATGTGTGACATCAAGATTATGTGAAAGGGGCAATGGAAGACAAATCAAATGCAGCCCTGAATTGTAAGGGCTTGCCCCCCGATGTCATTGTAGAAGCCCTAATCCTACATAAATCCTACGGCAGTATTTTAATGGCTTCCATAATTCTTCAAAAACTGTCAAATTGCATTAAGAAACCTGTCTCTCAAATGCACGTATTTCCCCCCGATCCCCTGCACATTTGTACGATTGAATCCTATGCAGGAAGTGCTAAGCAATTTACCTTGTAAATAGTAAATCCTAAAGCAGCTAGATTTAGTTTTTGCCTTGGTGGACCACTTCATCTTTGACCCCGACCCTCGACGAGCTCCCAGCACGGTGACGGTGGCCGTTGTTGCCCTCGTTGCCGTTGTGTCCTGACCTTCGCTGCCTTAGCGTGTCACACTCTTATCAAAAGCTATCTGATGGCACCGCGGGGCCCGGAGCAAGCAAGCAAATACCCTGATACGATCTGTCTGTCTGGTTAAAGGAACTGCCCTCCTCGGCTGCTTTTTACCCTTCTCCATCAACACCTGTGGCAGCTTGAGGGAAACTTAGTGCTGCGTTTGTGTCTGTTTTTGTGCAAGTTTCCCTTTCTTGATGTCTCATTTTTCAAAGTGTGGAAATGCATGTTTCCGGATCCATGTGTGCATGAGAAGCAAATGCGATCACGCTAATAGGATCCGTAAAAGATTTGAGGCGAATAAGATGATTGTCTTTCTTGACTTGGATGAAAATATTGATGCCGCTCTCGTGTATATCACAGCTTAGTCTGGCACAAAGGCCTGAGGCACGATATATCTTGTTTAAACGGTAGAAAAAGCAAAGTGAGAAAGACCGTTCAATGAACAGCGAGCAACCATAGCTAGGCATAGCAGGTCTGTCAAGCTTTCAATACAAGAGCAATACCTGACATTTTAAGAATTTAGTTATTTTCACTTTGCTTAATGCACTTTATTTCATATTCATGTTGTTTTTATGGCATCTACATGTCAGTTAAAAGTGGTCAGTGACACAATAAGAGCAGAATACAGTGTGTATTGTACTTTCAAATGAAGTTAGTTGGCAAGTGCATTATAGGAAAAAGGGTCTTCAGTGACACACGGAGAATACAAAATGCACTTTATTTTCCCAAAGTGCATTTCAGTTCAGTGTGTTCACTCCTCAGTGACTATGTGCTCTTTCAGCTATATATATATATCTTTGCTATATATATATATATATATATGTGTGTGTGTGTGTGTGTGTGTATATATATGTATATGTATATGTATATATGTGTGTATATGTATATGTATATGTATATATGTGTGTATATGTATATGTATATGTATATATACTGTATGTGTATTGCGATACGTACCGTGGCGTGCTTGCCAACACACAGTCCTCATCATGAACTAGCTACGTCTTGTGGGGCTACAAGAACGATGCTGCTCTCCTATTTCCCTAACATCTATGTGGACTATCAGCCCAGCCTCAGTCTGTTAGCATGATAGACAGCATTTTTAAACAAAGAGCAAACTTGAGCTTAATTAGCAATCTACAGCTGGCAAGAACTGTTGGAGACGGTCCTCTTGCGAAATCAATAGTGTGCGGCCAGAAACAAAAGCCTGTTTTGTGTCTGAATTCAACGTTTCAGAAAGGACTATGAATCGACTGGGAGCAGTTACTTAAACGTGTGTTTTTCTCGGTATTATGAAGTATGTTTACATGTGTTGTCTTGTTCATAACCATCAATCAAAGCATCAACAAACATACCCAAAATTAAACAGTTATTTCACTCTTTCCAACCACATACTGTACTTCAGAAAGACATAAAACGTACTGTCACAAAAAACAAAAGTCTATAAGATTTATAGCCTATTGAAATTCTTGAAAAGCATCTGATGACAGTTTTCATGATCCACTGTACAACTTCAGCAAGCATTGCCATTTTGTTTGGTTGAGTGTGCGGGAACCCTGACTAATAGTACACAATGTAACCTTGTGTTTCAATTTACACAGATGTTTGGAGGGAAGCATAAAGCAAAAGGAGCACGCTGCTAATGCATCATCCCACGCGCATCATTCACTCTCTCACAAAAACACACGCTCATAAGAAAACGCGCATAAACATAGCAAATGAATGTGTATTCACATCTCCTTCGCCCCAGGTATGCTATAATGCGCCTGCATTATTTCACTGCTTTGCTTTGAATGTGACGACATGCAACAGTCAATGGGTTCCCCTGTAATTGCCTCCGACTGCTCACTTTCCATGCTGTTGTGAAGTGATGCAGTAATTTGATTTTTTCAATTCATTCTGGTTGTAAAAACTGTACAAATGTAGCCTATAAGAGAAGATATCCTCATGGGCTTAAAAAAACCGAACCATCACTAAGGTAATTTAGGGCTTTACAATGCTCATATGAGTACCTGAATGCACCATCAATAAATAAATCCCTTTTAACGCCCCTGAGATGAAATTCGACAAAAAAACAGAGCTGCTAGTGACAATATTTTGTCACCGATGAATAAATGATGTCTTTGAATGCAAGTCCGACTTCCAATAATGGGCTTTATTCAGGAGCTCAGTTTAAAAAGAATGAATTTATAAAATACCTCGTTCCTCTATTTACCCTACTTGAGTGAAGTGGCAATCCAGTTTGCAGTGGTCATCAGGATGTGAGTCACTTTAGAAAGGCGATGGCCCTAGGAGCACTCATTATAACAGAGCTGCATGGAGTGGCAAAGTGAAGATATTTGTTTTGCAGGCTTATGAATTTCTACATGTCTGGGTTTTGAGCCTCTCGGATGTGGACATGTCTCCTTTTTTATTCCCCTTCCTTTTAATTGCATACATCATCTTTTTTTTTGTCTTTCTTCACAGCCCTCACCTGGCAAACAGACCCCCAAAAACACTTAATTGATTGTGATGGCTCACTTGGCCTCGGTCACTTTTTAAAAACACTAAGGCCGGCGACACATGACACGACAAGACAATTCAATAACACTCTGGTTTGTGTGTTTCGATTTGCCAGACGGCCTCCGATGCCGTGGCCTGCCGATTGATCCTCCTTTTTTTTTGTGAGCTCATTTGACAGCGGCGCACAAATAACAGGCTGTGAAAGTCCACAACATTCACACACACACATACGTATTGTCTTTTGGTTTCCCAGAAGCCCCAACACACCTGCGCACACACACACACATATATATGCAGGCTGTATTTATTTTGCTCTCCTCTCAACCACCACAATTTGGCAGGTGGCACAGTCCCGGGTTCCATTAGAGAACAAAAAAAAATACAGAGAGAGAGAAAAATCTATAAAGGCAAATAAACAAGAGTGGGAGCTGCTGCCAACTTGCTTGCATTTTCCACCGGATAATAGAAATGGAAGTGCGATAAGGTTCCTGTATAACCTCCCACGGAGAGGTGTTACTGAGTTCACTTTCCCGCATTTAGATGCTGGCTTTGGCACCGGTCAATGCTATATGATTTGGTGTCAATGAATCATACACATCTCTACACATAGTACACAGAACAGATGCGCCACACAGTTTGTGGCACAGGCATCCAAAGTAAACCACAGCGTTTTTTATTTATGTATTTATTTCAATAATATAACTGAAGCGGTTGCATAAGTGGTTCACACAGGGAAAGAAGCAGGTGCAGTAGCAGTCGTGCAGGTGTGTCAGCCTGAAGAAGCGCCGGTTGTAATGAGCTAGTTACAAATAACTGATTTTGTTATGCATGCGTCAGACTCATCAATTAAACAGCAGTGTAATGCAGAGACTTGTCAGTGGGGAGCAACAATAAATTATTTCAGAGCTCTTTATTTTAGTGATGAGTCATCAGTGAGCCATAATCTCTGACCTTGGATTCTTAATCCAAAAAAACAGAAAGTACTCCTTATCTACTTGTGAATCTACTTCTGCAGACAGACAACTTAGTCTAGTCAATAACGCACCTTTTTCTGTGTTGAGCACTGCTGAAGGCCTCAGGTTGTATGCAGGGACACAGTGGCGTTTATATTCCGTGGAATGGGATGTAGCGGTGCGGTGCTGGGGTCGCTTCATCGGTCACTTCCTCATTTTGAATGTCCTCATTCTTCTGACAGCTATTGGGGAGAGAGAAGGAGCCCCTTCAAAGCTTGTCCTGTCGTCACTCTCTTCCCACGCCGAGAGCAAGGACTGATAATAAATAAAGCGATGGCGATGAGGCGAAGTAGCGCATTTACCCAAATGTCATATAATTATACCTTTTACCAAGTACAGCAAGCCAGCACAGCAAACACACTCGGCACAGCAGATCTCAACAGTACCAAATGTGTTTGAACCTGAAAATGTATCCACCGGTTCACAAGTGAAAAGCACAGCACCGAGCTCTCATTAGCCGACATGTTCAGCGTTTGCAAGCGCTCGGCCTTTCAAGGTCTGAATATGAAGCTCTGGCTTCAATCATACGAGCTCAAAGACGTGATATGAGAGTCAACATTAGCCTCCTGGCGTCTCAAGCTCTCTGCAGTCCTGGGCGGTGTGGGATGATGCACGGCCCACTTTGAGCGCTGTAGACGTGCTCTTCTGAAAAGGGCTTTATGGAGGGGGGGGGGGGCAGCCCTGAGGTAAATTGCCTGTGATATTCTGAGCGCTCATATAGCATCCTTATGGACGGCAGGCACAAAGGCATCCCTCCTTTGTGCTGTCTCAATATTCTATTTAGCCTAATTAGGACAACTGGGGGTCTGTAACTGTTTGAGTCATTGTGGGATCACTGAGGCCCGCGGGTGAAAACGCAGATGAAAGGCTTCAGAGAAAGAGAAGAAAGCATCTCTAGTGGTACGTGCATTGTACAACACGGGGTTAATTGGGGGGGGGGGGGAAGGAAATGTGCTGACGCAGAAAGAGAAACAAACACCGGAGAAAGAAATTGAGATGGATTGGAAAAAGCAGTGTGGGAAAGATGGACAAGTATTTTAGGCTCTAAAAAATAAAAATAAAACCAAAAAGATGAATCGAGGTGGAAGGAAGGAAAGAGACCTCCTTTCACCCGAGCTCATTTGTCCTGTGGCTGCAGAACCTGCGGATAGAGATGCTCTAATGAGCAAAAAGACCACTTCCTCATCATCGTGTGTGTTTGTGTGTGTGTGTGAATATAGCTCATGCTGCGAGCAGTGGGGGCTTTAAGCTCTTTCATTAATCTCACAGGATGCCACATGCATGTGTTGCAGTTCTGCTTCAGCTGGAACACACTTTCATTGTGTGGCAGTTACGCTCTCCACCACTTACACCGATGTAGCATCATCGTAGTCGGCTCCGCTCGCAAGAAGAATCATTTGAAGTTCCATTATCGTGATGTAAAACCAAACCAGATTTAGCAACACTGGAGTAAACACGAGTAAGACCAGCTGAAATTGAGCTGGAAAGGAGGCAAAAGGGGGTCTTGTTGCCAGAGTGTCCTTGTGTTTTTGCTTTTCTCTGTATTACTCTGGAGCAAAATGCTGCGTAGAGAGGAAGTTGCACATAAATCCCTCAT
Organism: Anarrhichthys ocellatus; assembly: GCF_004355925.1. Lineage (NCBI taxonomy): Eukaryota > Metazoa > Chordata > Actinopteri > Perciformes > Anarhichadidae > Anarrhichthys > Anarrhichthys ocellatus. The sequence goes on along the minus strand of NW_022280063.1, from coordinate 3,330,713 downwards.
TATTCCTGTTCTCTTAGGTGAAGTGTATGTGTGCATGTGAGTTTTGGTGTGTGTGTGTGCTGCTTGTCAGGAGCACATGTTCTCAAAGACCACATCCATGAGGGGCTGATGAGAATTGATTGGCTGAATGAAATGATCAGATGCTGCTGAAGGCCACTCAGCAGCATCTGTGTATGCGTGCGCACAAGGAGCCAGGTGTTTCTTTTTCTTTTTTTATCTTTAATTTACTTTTTTGTCCTCTTTACACAAAATGTGTTTGTGTTAATGAACATACAGTAGATTTATTGTTGCCATGTGCAGCTCGAGGCTACACAACGTCTGTGTGTGTGTGTGCGTGTGTGTGTGTGTGTGTGTGTGTGTGCGTGTGTGTGTGTGTGTGTGTTTGCATATGTGCCTGCACGTATGCTGGCGATGATGCCCTTGTAGATTACATGGGGTGCGCAATCTGTGTTTAGCACACTTGCCCTTAGCGGGCGGATTATGGGATGAACAGAGTGGCAGGCTCCTGTCACCATACAAACACACATTAACACACACACACACACACACACACTGTAGGTATTCCTACCGGGCCCTGTAGGACAGATGCTAGGTGGCGATCAGCTGAGAGCGAGCAGTGGAAGTTGCTCCCATACACTGATGCTCATTTATCTGCACTTGCACATGTGCTGACTGCCTGATTAGTTAGTTGCGTACAGTATTCACACCCTGCAGGCTTGTTGTGAAGCGTGTGTGTGTGTGTGTGTGTGTGTGTGTGTGTGTGTGTGTGTGTGTGTGTGTGTGTGAGAGAGAGTAAAAACAAGGAAGTGTTTTATTATGTGCTGTTTTATTCACACTTAAACATTATTGTTTTCTATACAAACGCTAATTATTTAATTCAACTACACCGCCTACGACGAGGTACGGTGTCTGAGTGAGTGTTTTCATTCCCAGGGTTAATTGATCGTGTGATGTAAAGAGAAATACCATTCAGAGCTTTTATGCCGTTATCACATTTTCTACTCTTTTCAGCCTGCGTTTTGAAGCTTGATTAATTTTACTACTGAGACATTAGGAGCTGATGTAAGAAAGGTCTCCCTTTGATAACTGGGTCACTGGTGTGGACATGATCCTTTGTTTAATGATGTATATATCATTTACTTGTGGAAAACAAAAGGGTGTTATCTGTAAAGCCTCATTATCTAAATCACACTTGTGTTCTGCTGTCTTTAACCTCTTATCCCTCTTTGGTCATTTTCCCATTTTGTGCACACTGACCAGCAAACACACAACAGCCCACATCATGATCCTCACATGCACTCCATGTGCACATAGGCATATGTTGACTTATATGTGCACACATCAGCTCACACAAAGTCTGCCGTGAACACACAGAGGCACACTCCTCTGCCTTCCACCGTGATCTCAAGGACACTCAGTCAACATTTACTGGAGCTTTGATGGCTTCACAGCCGGCGTTATTGCTGCCTTCCTTCCTCCTCCTCCTCTTCCTCGTGCCATCAGCAGGTCTCAGTCTTTTGTATCATGGTGTAATTAACCACGCAACAGGGAGTAGCTCAGCATACAACTTTCAGCTCTTGATTTGAAAGTGCCTGTCTCCAGCTTCAAGCCGAAACCATCTGGTCCTTTTCTATTTTTTAAATGTAGGACAACGTTTGCAGCATAATATTAACCCTCTCTGTGTTGCTCTTCAGTTTGTACCGACACTTTCTGACGGAGGCAACGGTGGTTCAACATTGCAGTTTTCTGCTTGCTTGTGTCATTTATTTGATCATTGAAAGAAAAAAATAGAGCTTAAGGAGGCAAAACACAGTGAGTGTAACTCCAGTTAGTGGTATCATTGCTGTAAAATCGGTGACATGGCTCGATGGCAATGTTGAAGAATTAAATATCTAACCATACAATTGATTGTCATGCAATTTTGTACTTAGATTCATGATCCCCAGAGGATGAATCATCATGTCTTTGGTGATCCAAGACTTGCATAGCTGTACTTTGTGTTAAATGCTAATTAGCAACTGTTAGCATGCTAACACACAACATTATACCTGCAAAGCACCAGCGCCTTAGCATTGTCATTTGTGTGTCTGTGTGCATGTATTGTATGTTGAAGTAATACTCCACCCAGAATCTCTCTTCTGAGTATCACTAACCCAGTGGAGTAACCTTATTTCTGACCATTTTTTATTTTTAAGAATTCACATTGTGAATATCAGTGTATGTATCCCAGTGTGTTGGGGCCTGAGCACTCTTTCTTTGCACCGCCAGGGTTTGTCAGAGGCCGAAGCGTCTGTTACTGACACATTTCTTTTTTTTTTTGAGTTATTGCCAATGCTAGCCTTAGCATTTAGTTCTAAGCACTGCTGTGCCAAAGCACAGCCTCACTAGCAATGCTGTAAACTGTTCTATACAATTAAGAATTTAATTGCATTAATTGCATTTTGTTACATTGATTTATTCGCAAATGAAAAAATGAGTCCATGAGTTCTAGGTTGAACCAGCCTGGCAAGGTGCAACACCTTTACTACATCTTGTTGGTTTTATGGTATTTTAGCACAGAAGAAGTAAAAAAAATTTAAAAAAACACGCCCGAGGAAACATCACACTTCTCCTTTTGATTTTTGACAGCCTTCTATCTTACCTTCGATCTCTCTAATATGCACAGCTGGGAGATGATGATTCGATGTGGAATGAAGTGGAGAAATATCCTTTTAAGAACACATAATAAAAAATAAAAAAAAATCTGTTAATAGGAACAGATTGGAAGCTATTTTGTTTCCGTCGTCTTTCTTTCTGAGTCTCCACTAATGAAGCAGTTTACACTGGCTGCTGGCTGCTAAAGATATTTCTGATGAAGGGTCAGTATCGAGTCAAACTGATCCTTGTGTTCAAAGCATTATACTATAGTGTGACTGAAACCTTGCCCCGTGGCAACAATCCGGAAACCAGCGTTGTCCAACAACACACAAACTCACACATCTGATCACATGATCCCGTCTAAACCTTGGCCCCAGCCTCACATCTGATCACATGATCCCGTCTAAACCTTGGCCCCAGCCTCACATCTGATCACATGATCCCGTCTAAACCTTGGCCCCAGCCTCTACACGGCACTGCGTCCAGAGAGAGCCCCTGTGAGCCCCTTGTTATTGCTGGGGAAGATGGAGGGGAAGAGTGACAATTCATTTAATCCCTTCATGAATGCTCCTCTTCTCTCTCAGGGTGATAGTGAAAAGATGCTCCAGGCTTTCCCCCAGCAAAGCGCCAAGCAGAGAGGCCCCTGGGAAATATTTTATTCAGGCGACGCTAAATTTTGTACTCGGCTCACACACAGAAATGCACACACAAACCAAGTTTTTTTTATGAAAGAGGCATCTTTGTCCTATATATCACGTCTTGTAGCTGCTGCATGCATTTTCATATTCAGCAGGATGATATTGTAAAAGACTGTAACTTTGGAAATGAAAGCTGAAGGTTAGTTTAAGCACTTGAGCCTTAATGCTCCCACTGTTCTCCTTATGTCTCCCCTTAAGTAGCCTTGAATATGGATAAAACACTTGACAAAATCACCCCCAACATTCACTGTCCTCCAGTTCCAGCAACTCGTGGAAGCTATACCACACAAATATCAGCGAGGACATGTGTAGCACTCTAAACACACATGGAAAAACAACCCCCCC
>NW_022280063.1:3307789-3326933 GCF_004355925.1 Anarrhichthys ocellatus | reverse complement strand
CCCCCCCCCCCCCCCCGACACACACACACACACACACACACACACACGGCTGCTTTCTTTATATCACTGGCTGTCGTGTTTTTGTCACTACCCGGGGACTGGTGATTATGTTCCAAACACACACTTCACACGTTCTCCATCCTGCCATCTCGCCTCATTAGATATGTCCACGTGTTGGAGCACCTCGTCCTGTCACAATCCACCCAAACAGAGGCCCTTACTAAAACGAATGAAGTGAAAGTCCCCTGTTAATGTGTGGCCCTTGAATATGTTTTCACATATTGCATGCACGTCGAGTTCTGAGTGTGGGTGTTTTGTTCCATTGGCTTTGCTAGTAATTACCAGAGGTGTGATATTTCACATAATAATGCTTTTATTTAGCCCCGGCTACCAGGACAGTATTCATCTTACATAATGGCAATGCAATTTATAAACAACAGCAGCTAATTTAAAGGTAATCAGCTCGGGAATTTCTCTTCTAAATGACTTGAGATACTGCCTGTCAGCGATAGTCCCTGTGTGCTGCTTTCATCAGCTGTTTTCTTTATTTCCTTACTTTCTGCATGCATAACTTAGCTTATTGGCAATGGGTTTTGCAGGAAAATTGAGCCACACATACGCATATCTCAAATAATGTGTGTGTGTGTAATGTGCATTGTTTTTGTGTGTGAGTGAGTGGGTTTTTCTTGGAGTTCTCCATAGCAGCGACCAGTGGGAATGTTGTGCTCTTGTAAACAATTTAATCATAAACACATTGGTTGTATGTTTATGATTGGTGTTGACACAGCACAAAATAAATTCACACCCACAAAGCATGTTAAATGAGACGGGTTCAGTGTTTCAAGAGGGGCCACGAGCCTCCTTCACCCCCGGGGGCCTTTTTAAGCCGACCTAGAGGGCCAGGCGGTGCTTTTCTCATGTTCAGGTGCATTAAAAATAAGTGCTTCTGGCTTCCAAGGCAGCAAAAGATGTTTATTTTTTTAATTTTAGAGTTTTTTTTTAATGAATAAAAGGACTGTAATTGATTTTACGGTCTGTTGTAGCTGATGGAAAGCTAGAGCTTTAGGTCCAGTGTGAAGAAAGATGACTGTGACAATCAAGCCTTTCTTTACACAACTACATGAGTGGCGTGTATGAAATAGAGATGGGCTTCCTAAACTCCATAGTATTCTTTTAAGTGCTTTTAGGGGACATGAAGCAATCTGACCTGTTGATTGGCACAAAAGCTGAGGCAAACAATTTCCTGGAAGGGTGAACTGGCCTATCTACTAATAATTGTAAAATCACAGAGCAATCATCTTTGAGGGGTGGCCAGCACAAAAACAAGGAGCCTTTCTATCAAAAGACTCATTTCTCCTTGTGGGAGCGATGGGGGACAGAAGGAGAGAAGGAGAGGAGGGTGAAGCCCAAAAAAAAGAGAGGAAAAGAAGGACAAAGTGCGGTTGGGCTAGAAAGCTGTTTTTTTTCTGTCCAGACATTTTTACCCAAAAACATCCCTCAGGTGCGGTGCTTATTATGGAGCACAAAATTGCCTAATGTGCTTATTTCTACTGCTAATGCAGCAGGCGAGCAGGAAGACAGGGTATTGCTCTCCAGGGGAAAGTGTACAGTACAATAAGACCTGTAAGCACAATTTAAGTAATTAGATGGCGAGGCTGGAATTAAGGCCCCCCATGTGCACACAAAAGGCACGCTCACACACACTAACACCCAAACTTGGCGCGCAATTGCACACTGCAACTGAACAGATAAAAGTCAGGCGCACACAATTTGTGGTAATTTCTCCAAAATAGTTCTAGTGTCTATGATGAAAAACTGCAATAAAGCACATTGCAGTTTTTCATCCTTTTCCCATTTGTCTCTCTCCTTTTGTCTCGACTTTTGACCCCTTTGCATCAAAATCTTATTAACAGTGAATAATCATTTTAACACTCATGCTGTACTCGGCAGGTGGCTCCTCATCCTCTCGCCGTTTGAGACAAAGGATGGTGTGATGTACATTTGGAGCAGTAGGCTTGGAGACAGAGAGGGAGAGGGGGGGGGGGAGACAAAGGGAGGAAGAGGACATTCAACAGTGTAAACGGGGAAAAAATAGAGAAATATTTATTAGGAGAAAGAGGCAGCATGAGCAATAGAGAAGGAGTTGTGGCATAATGATGAAAACAGGAAAAGAGGGGCAAAGCCAGAAGAGGGGGGAAGGGGTGGAGAGTGAGAGGGGAGTGGAGAAAGAAGAATAAAGAAGGAGGGGAGTTTGATTTATGCCTGGGGATCTCTGGGTATTCTGGTGAGGCTGCCTCCTGATTCCCTAACCTGAGAGGCAGAGGGGGAGAAAGCATAGGATTACCATCCTGTATGGTGCTGTATCTATATGGGACTTAGAGACTGAGGGAAAGGGGTTGAAATCAAGATTAAACAAGTAATAATAACGTAATAATGTGCCAAAGGTGTGAAGTTGTTTCCAGATTTTCGGTGCAAATCCACCTGTTTGACCTATATGTCATACTTTGAGAAATTAAATATGACAACAATCAATCTGAAATCCCTTTGACATGATTTTCATTTCACTTGGACTTTTGATTGTCAGACGTATTATTTTGCATTGTAGGGCTCCTTTAACCCCCCACAACAGTGCTGCTTCATCCATCATATGGCCGGATCAAACACACGCCATGTTGGTGTTGAACCTCCTGCTGTGTTCCTGTAAAGTGAAATATTATGAAGGTTTATTGATGTACACGTGGGGAAACAACACAGCCTCTTCTCAATTTCATTTTATTCCTCCCTGTAAAGCCAACTTTATTGACCCATCTTTACCCATCTTTAGTGTTTTTTATTTAGTAGCTCATTATCTTCCAACTATTAGATTTTCTCTTTCATACAACAATCAAAAATTAGCAATAGTTTAATGGACATTTTGGAATACATGCTTCTTTGCTTTTATTTCTAGGTTTATTGAGGAGATTGATACCACTCTCATATCCGTATGGTCAATTTGAAGCTGCATGTTATGTCAGAATAGCATAAAGACCGGAAACGGTATATATATGTAAATACACACACTGTGATTTCAGGAGTTACAAATGTGTAACTTGTATGGAAGTTATATTAGAGCAGAATAAACAACATGATCCATATAATAGAGATTTAAACCTGGAATATGCTGCGGCTGAGTTAAAACTGAATAGAACAAAGATTGTTATATACACAAGTACAGTCTGATTACCTCTGATATGTGCTGTTTTCTTCAACATGTTATTAACGATGCATCATTGTTCATCGTCAGCTGTCGGTACTCTCAGCACAGAGCGTTTGTTTTTATCTCTGTACCTCCATAAGTCGATGGTTGGTTGCTGCTCTCTGCACACAAGAGGACACTGCGGACTCTTATTTTCACGGACCCAGCGGCGCAGACAGATGAGCCCTGCCAACTGTGTCGTGAGCGTGCCAAACATGCTTGGTAGCTCCGTGGCCAGGCTGCCTTGGCGCACCCGCGGTGCATTTGTGCACGGGGTGGGATCAGAAAGAACGGTCTGTCCTGAGGGTACACGGAGCGAGACGTTTAAATTTTCCGTGGACCTGTGTGAACCGTTTTCCATGTAGTCGTGGCGCTGACAATGCGCAACATCACTCCATTCAGAGACCGCATGGTGCCGGTACCTGCTGTAAAGAGAGCGACCTGTGTAAAAGCCTTCAGTATAGTACTACGCACTGTCATTATTCTGCCTAGCTGTCGTTAATGCCACAACCGCTGGTTGAAAAATCTGCATGATCATGTTCAAGAGAATAAAGCTATTATTGCGGCCACAACAATTAGGCTAACTAAATGATGGATATTACCAAACTAATTCATGGTTTTGTTCATGGAGCAAAAATATCAAAGATAAGCCAAATAGAATATATCAAATGAGGCTGTTTTCACACTTGGTTTGACTCTTTAAACGACCACAGATTATTCAGCATCTCTAAGGAACTGATGTCCCGAGGCCAGCAAGTATGCTGATCAAACATACTTATTCATTATTGACCATGATTATTGACCAGTCTTTCATCGATAAATGCCTTCAAAATAGATAATTTGGCTGCTGAATGTTTTAAACGGGTGGGCAATGTTACAGAAGGCCGACTCATAAAATGCAGCAACTTTACACCAAATCTCTTCTTAAATCTCACACCAAATAACTTAAAAGCCAGGCTAGCCATTTTCTCCCTGTTCCAGTCTTTATGCTAAAATAAGATAATCTGGAAGAAAAAAAATCTGCCTACCAGCACCGTTGAGACTCAACATTTACGAGCCGCGACAGTGACGCCGGAATTGTTTTCAACCGGCTGCTGGCTGATGCTTTATATTTAATGTACAGATTCAAACCAAGGAAAACACAGTGTCATGGTGCGTTGCACCACAGCACAAACACATTCATCACTGTATATTAGGGAGAATACATATTTTTGTAGTTGTTGTAATATCTCCTGACGTGGATGGATAGAGGTCTGTTTAGTAGTCAAAAAAAGACATCCGCTGTTGTTCCATAGTGGTTTTCTCGTGGGTATATTTGCCGATGCATAATTGCTGTGCGTCGAGCAGGCTAAATTGCCTCTCCTGGCTGGATAGAAATACAAACACATGGTCACACTGAGATGGCTCTGGTGCTTCATGCAGAGAGGCAACACACACATACATGCAAATGTACATGCAGTATGTACACACAGACATACAGGGGCAAACATACATGCTGTGCAGTATCTGCTTTCACTTCCCCTCTGACTAACACAATCTAATGGTCTCACAGTGATCACAGCTGATGAGACATTATGCTATAGAGCATGCTCCACGAGCAGAATGTGTGTTTACTGAGGGGCCACGATGAGCTGCTGTAATGCACACCTCCATTACCTGCTGAGTGCTGACATTCATGGTGTGTGTCTGCCTCTGTGCTTATACAGTGTGTGGGTGTGCTTGCTTTTTGTGGGAGTATGTGCCTATACTTCCAGAAGACAGTTCAGTATTAATCAGGGTGCCTTTAGTCTGTGTTGTCGTCCCCTTTGCTGTTTATGTGACTGCTCCTTTGTCATCCTACATTACCCATAATTACCCACAAGAAAGAGACAGCACATATCCCCTGGGACTGATGCACTCACACGTACAGCGCACAAAGGAAATATCACAGAGAGGAGTCTATGAACATGCAGTCAGCGCATCCTCTAATTACCTCCTCTTCAGCTGCATCCTATGTGCTGTAGGAGAACACAAAGTGATATAGCTGGCGCCCATCCCACTGCAGGCATCATCACTTGCCTTACTGGTTGGTATGCTTATCTCAACTTCGGCCTCAAAGATATGATATGTGATCCGGCATGCTAGTGTTTAAGTATGCTAGCATGCTCAGCAGACGGTGCCTGCGATTTGCAATTCACAATTTGCATTCATTTGATCTCAAACCGCTTTCTAGACTAGTCTTCACAGTAACGTAGTATGCAATGAATGAGATGTAGTTCACAACACAAGTGGTCTGTTACAGTGATGACCTGAAGGCTTTCCCACATACAGTAGGTCTCTGATACGGAGAGGTTCCATGTGGCACACGGAAATATAGGCAATGCAAAATGTTAGCAGCATTACTGCTCTTAAAAAATAACATGGAGCTCTTACATAGCACTATGGTTAGGATGTAACAAACCATTATTTTTATATTGATTGATCTGCCGGGTTTTTCTTTTTTGATTTCTTTTTCAATCAATTCATTGTTTGGAATCATCTATAACATCTAAAAATAAATAGTGAAAGATGGCCAGGTGACAAATTCAAATAGCTTGTTCTGCCCAAATAAAAGCCCAAAACCTACAGATGCTGATTTTACAATGATTCAAAACTGGTGAAAATAAGCAAATCCTCAAATTTCAGATGCTTGAAGCAGAGAATGTTTGTAATTTTTGCTTATCAAATTATTGCAGACTTAATGTGATTAATCAATCTAAATTGATGGAGGTTCATTTTCTGTTGATTGACAAATTCTTTCAGCACTACTATCCTTTAAAAGGACATTTGCAGATTACAATCTACGTCCAAAATGACTTGATTTGTTGCAGAGCAACAACATGCGGCAAGATGCAGCGTTTTTCCATCGTGATTTCATCTTAATTCTTTCCCTTCTGAGTGTGTTGAAGCAAATGATTGCTTAGCCGCAGCTTGAGAGCACCTCTGCTCTGCTCTGTAAATGTTTGAAATAGATTGCTGTGCTACTGACAAATGCCAGAAAGACATATCTTCTGGCACTTGTTTATTTACCCCGCAGTATTTAGGCACACAATTTCTCGGCGGGATCCAAAAGGATTTTATCGTGTGTGTGTGTGTGTGTGTGTGTGTGTGTGTGAGGTAGGGTTTGAAACCATTACAGTTAAGATCCAGCAGTTTTTTTTGCAGCAGTTGATAAGTGGGACAGCTTAGCATCATGCAAAGTTTGGGCCAGTTTGGAAAACGTCTCCTCGAAATCAGGTCACAGGTCACTTTCCATTGGATGGGAATATTCAATTTTTGTGTGCTGAGTCACAGAATAGTTTATTTTGAAATAGAGGTTCAGTGGCAGTGGTCAATAGGCTTTCCAGAAAGCTTTTTTGAATGTCAGATGAGTGATCCATGAGTGTCCACGTCTGATGGCGGCAGCTCATTTCAACTGATCAAATTGCCACACAGCGCCCACCATTTTGTCATCCCTTGATGTGGGGTTCAAAGGGTTGCAGAGCTGTCAGCGATTGTCTTCAGGTGCATCAGCTGCAATAAAGTGTGAGCTGAAAGCGAGGCGGACCTCTCGATGCTCTTGCCCGCTCTGTTTCACTATTACAACAGACCAAACAAACGCTTTCAAGAGATCTCAGCCACTGCAGACAGCGAGCGGGAGAGTTTTCAGGGCCTGTTGGAGGGTAAACATGGACGGTTTCAGGCTGGAGAATAAAGCGCCGACAGACAGCTCAGGGTCCAGCACACACACACACACACACACACACACACACACAAACACACACACACGGTGATGGAGGAAGATGGCGGAAGATGGATGGTCAGGTCAGGCTGATATGACTGCACGGTGGTTAGGGAAGATAAGCAAGAGACAGCCGATTGATGAGCGGCGGTCTTGGGGAGGGGAGAGAGTAAAAGAGGGGGAGCAAGGAAGAAAGGAGGCAGCGGTGAAATATCACTCATTAATAGCTGCCTGGGAGGCCAGGAAAGGCAGCAGAGCCGGGAGAACTTGCAAAGGAGAAAAGAAACAAAGAGCTTGTTTCATTAGCTAACAGCTCATTTGTTTGTTAGCCTGAGCGTAGCTTTCTCCAATGCAACAAATTAGAACTTGTGAAAATATTTGCGATAGTAATTACAGTTGCTCCACTCCTCAACTCTGAAGCAGTTGCAATCATTCAAATTGCTGGTGGCGTTCCAAGGGGTGCCGTCACCTGCTGATCAGTGCCACCATCTGCCGTGACTGCGCTGCACGTTTCATCACGCTGCGTTTGTGTAATAATGCAAACATCACTCAATGAAACTTGTAATCGTCTTCTCATCACTTTGTTTTTCCCTTCATCGAGTATCAAGATTCTGGGTCTTTGCCGACACAACCGATGAAGGAAGCAAAGGCACCGATCTTTAATTTCAGGTTTTTGCATTTAATGAATGTATAGAAGCTGTTCCGCAGTTATCCTGCCTTCTTCCTCCACACTCTTGGAGTTCACCGCTCAGCGAAACGATTGTGCACACAGGACACACACGTCCTCTCTCTCTCTCAACTTGACTGCAACTTCCTTTTCACAGGCAGGTAGCACATCTGTTTTCAACCCAACTCCACGCCTGCAGAATACTGAAAACATACGCAGAGGCAGCAGCTATTTCATGACTGTGTCGCTTAAAGCGCCACAGCAGTCAGTACATCACCTGCGAGGCTCCATACATCACTTATTTTGCAGGCACTCTTTATTGCCGGAGACGTGCAGCATTTTCTTTATCTGATTATTAAATCATCGGAAATCCTTTTTTCTAATATTTCCCTGTTGGTGAAGATGGGCTCTGGGGCGGACGTCAGTGAGCGGGTTGTCATTGTGCTGGGAAGCTAACCACGCATTTTTCTTTTTCTCTGCAAGTCAGGTGCTAATGGAAGTTAAATTCCAAAGTCAGCAGAAGTGTAAAGAAAATGTTTAGAAAATGGTGTGTTGACTGCTTTAACAGCCAGCACACTTCAAAACGCAGGTCCATTTTGATTGAAAAAGAAACTGCATTTAACAAGTTTAACTTTCTCACACACACACGCACGCACACACACACACACACACACACACACACGCTCTTCAACTCAGCAAACAAGTGACATATTGTCAAATCAAAAATGCAGGTTTGATATTTGTAGCTTCAGTTTTATGAGAAGAGACGGTTGTATATCTACTTAAAATCCAGCTTTTAGGTCTTGTACAGTAATTCAGGAAAACGTACACAGCGGCACCATAATTAAAACATCTTTTAATCTTCTTGCATGTGAAAAACTTTAGTGAAAATTGTCATATTTAAAAGTAATGATGGTAATTACAGTATTGTATTGTGTATACTTTCCAAAAGCCACAATATTGCATTCGAAACAAATGTAAAGGCAGAGCTTCAGGAGTCATTGTGGCTCCACACCCTGTGAAGTTATTACATTATTGATTACTCGGGTATTTAACCACTCCCAGTCTCTCAGAGCCCAAACTGAGTCGATGTTCCAGGCTGTTTTTAGACAGAGATAATACATTCTTGGGAACTCATTTACGTGGCGGAACTTCAAGGTTTCCAGCTTTTTCAGGTAAATGATAGTTTTTGCTTTTCTCTCCATTTTCCATCTCTCTCTCTCTCTCTGTCTCTCTCTCTCTCTCTCTCTCTCTCTTTCTTCTTTTGATCATTTTTGTCGCCATTTGACTGCTGCCATCGTACCGAGCCTCAATTCATGTACTGTGTTTCCTCTTTTTATCTCCGTTAACTTTTTCTTCTATCGTACAGTAAAATTAATTTCCAGCTGCTGGTTACTGAACTCTTTTTACACCATGGAGGGACGAAAACAAGGCTGTTTTCTTGTGACTCTGATTTCCCTCTCCATAGGGCCTCAGATAGCACGCTAAGCGGATCCTCAAAGAGTGGACGCCAACACGAGATAGGAAATAATAATGGCAAAACAACAAACCACAATGCTTTAAGCATGGCTGGTGAATCAAACTAATTAGCAGCGGAGCGCCTGGGACCTTTAGTTAGTCATCTGAGAAGCCCATTAATGGCCCCCTCCCTCACCTCCTCTCACACTACTCTCTTGCTTTCTTGCTCACACAGTACATTTATTTCAGAAGACTCCACTTTGAACATGCTTTTCTCCAATCTTAACACATTTAGCGTAATGTTTGGCTTCCCTGTTTTACAGATCCTCTATCTGGGTCATTGGGACGTTGAATCACAGCACAATATGTCTCTTTAGCACTATGGCTGGCCATGAAAACTAACAGCAGAATCACAGAGCAGTGACGTGTGGAATGGACTTTATTGATCTTAATATACACTGACATGTTTCGTGGTTGCCTCGATGGTTGGTTACTGATAGATACTTGGATGGATGATGGAGGAACAGTTGGATGGATAGATGGATACATGCTTGAAGGTTCGCTGGACAAATAGATGGATGGACGGTATTTGGTTGGCTGGATGGATATTAAATATTCAATGGATGGTTGAAAATGAGGGTGGATGTATTGGTGGATACTTGGAGGGTTGCTGGAAGGATGTATGATGGATAGATGACAGAAGGATGGATAGATGAGGGATAATCAAGATAGTAGAGCATGTGCTTTGCAAATGGAAGTGATAAGTTCTGAGCATAACATTAACTGTACTGTGTCCTCCTCTTTCACCGTGTATAGTTGGCTGGAACTTGAAGAAAGCTTTCTCCCGAGCCAGACTTGTTGTCTGTTACTGCCCACCCTAACTCAGGCATTATGGCTATTTCTGTAGAAGGAATGTTTGTGTTTCAAGAAAAGGCCAAGTCACAAACTTCAGTGCCACATGAAGAGACGCAAAGAAGCCGGTGCCTTAGCCCGTCCTATAGCAACCCCTGCCAAAATCAATACCACAAATGCCATTGCTATTCCAATCATAGCCAGGCCTATTCTCTGTTTACTCCATGCACGGTGTCTCCAGAAAAGGCAGGCGCTGTAAACACTCCCTCTGTGGTATTATATCAATAAAACAAAGGCTCACATCCTTTGGGGTTAATGTCATGCACATATTTATTTACCTTATTCTGACGCATTAAATGACAGTGTGAGAACAGTAAAATGGCTCGGTGTTTATTAGGTGGGTGTCTGGCAGCCTGGAAGATCCCTGCTTTGAGCGAGTGCTGCTAAATTGAGACCCAGAATTCAAAAGGAGCTCTATCGAGATAAAGGCGTTGGCTGATTCACACAATTATAGATTAGTCTTTGTCGCGCCGTCGGTCGAGTCCAAACTTAAACCAACTTTTCTCTGCAGTCATTTTTGGTCATCATGTGCTTGGCTGTCAGTGATGGAGGAGGTGAGAGCATCTGCTCTGTTAATCTGTGTCTCTCCCCCCCCGCTCTGAACTTGCGATTCCTGAGGACGCAGCACGAATGTCAGGCTTCGGCTCCAAATCTAACGTGCCAGCAGCAAGCTAGTGAAATCGATAGGTGTCCACCATCTGTGTGCATGACCTGCCAAATGCCATGTCATCATCATCACCATCAGTCAAAGCCACATCAGTCTCTGTGTGTGCGCGCATAGCTTCCTGTGCGTGGCTTACGTGCATGATTGCATGTCTTTTATGCAAGTCATATTATGTTTATTAATCCCCATGAGGAAGTCCGTCCTCTGCTTTTTGACCCATCCAGACTATTTAGGAGCAGTGGCAGTGCCCGGGGTGCAGCTCTGTCTCTGAGGCAGAAGGAGTATCACCTTAAAGCTAACATGCTGGGACAGATGTTTGTGTCCTGAAAAAGTACAAGCACGCTGTTTAATGACTCGATATTCAACCAACCATTATTGTTCCCTAACCTTATCCAAGGTGCTTTGAGTTGCATTGTTGGGGAAACAAATTCAATTTGACGTTGAAAGATAACGTTTTTAACATTTTGCAGATGCTTTCGTGCATATTGTTAAGTTGATCTTTGAAAACGTAGCTTTTCCTAAAAATCATGTGCCAATGTCAATTTGAACAGACAGTACATTTACAAAAGTAAATGTTACAAAAGTTACGAAAGTACATTTAATCAAATACTGCACTTTAGAACTATTTTGAAGTCCTTGTACTTTACATCAGTGCTAATTTCACTGCTATTACTTAGCTTACTGCGACGCTTATTTTACAAAAATAGTCAAATATTGTACTTTTGACTAACTACATTATTTTGCAGCTATAGTAACTAGTTACTTTGCAGAATGATATTTTACACACAAAACCAAATTTGAGCTTATAAAATACAAATTAGTTTTATACCTTAAAATACCTAATAGAATTTAAACAATTGCTCCACGGCCACCAACTACGACATTCAAATATTGCTTATACGTACTGCAAATGCATTAGTGAAAATACTAATAATAATTGTGTCAGATGGAGGATCTGAAGCAGAGCTCATGTCCTGCGGTCTTCTTACCTCTGGAGTCAGTGAAACATGGACTCTTGGCTGTTTCTTCACTGCCCGCTTAGCGAATGCACAATTGCGTTTTATATTGAAGGAATCAAATTGTACATCATGCTAAAGGGCATGTCTGCTCTTTGAATGCTTTTCTGTTTGAAATAAAATGAACTATATTCCTTTAGGTTCAATATGTTTATTAAGAAGTTATTTTATATTTATCTTAAGTGTCAGGAGCTCACCAGACCGATTCTGCACGTTTAAGACAGCAACATGTCGAGCTCCAATGAACTGTGTGGGTTGAATCAATATTGTGTTGTATCAATGGGCAATTAGTGCAACAATCTTTATCTATATGGAGATGCTACTGACATGAAGATGCCGACACCCAATTTGAAATGTGTCTTTTATTATTATTATTGAGATGATTCTTCCCCGAAAAACGACAGCTTGACATTTTTCTTTCAGCAAATGACCAAAATGATACATTGTGGCGACAAAGCCCTCTGATTGTGTGTTGTGAGAAAAGAAGGAAATAGCATGACCTCGTAGAGCCACAATGTGACTGGATGCCTAAACAAAATGTCAGATTGTGACAGTCGATGTTGGATTCTTTTAACCGTCACCATGCACAGTTGTTGTCTTTGAGTTAACCAGGTGGTTATTATTTCAATTGTACAGCAAATATCCTATAATTTCTTACCCAAACCATGATGTTGACCAAGTTGTTTTTGTGCTTAAATCTAACCAAACCTGAACCACAGGGTTGTCAGATAAGAAGATTGTTTTATTTGTGCAAAGACGGTGAGAGACTATTCAACTATAGGACTTACAGTATACGTTGCTCTGGGTGTCAACGTGCTTCACTGTTGCCTCTGACCTGGACATTGATACTCTTTTGGATCGGGTGATGGTTGTCTCGTTCTGTTGGTGCTGTTTATATTTGTATGCTGCTCTTGAACAGGTCTCTTAAATAAGAGATACGAGTCTTATTGGGACTTTAACCTGGTTAAATGGAAGAATAAAATTGTAATTTAATGTGCATATGGACATATGTTTAAAACAAAAAGAAATATGCCTCGAAAGTCAAACAGTATTTTACTGTTGCTGATTACTGGTACCCACATGAAAAAGACAAACCTTTCAATTTCCCTAAACACACTTTATGCAAATCAGCCCCGCTTCAAAGCAATATTAGCTTGTTTTCATTCCAATTTCCATTTTTAATTGGCATTTTTATATGTTATTACCAAATTTCAAGTGAGTTAGAGTTGAGCACGGCCTGCCAGCCGGCGTAGGCGCCGTTCAAAATCCATCTTCAAACAACTCCATCACCTCACTCTATGGAGTCCCCGGTGATGAGGGACCTGGCCTTCAGTCTGCTTTATTCTATTATAGAGCAGCTCATGAAAAAAACAACTTCCTCTCTGCTCATCCCCAAAATACGATTTCAATTGATTAAGTGCCACGGTTGGAAAGGAGCATCATCAGATTTGACCAAAGTCTCTCCGCGTGTTGCCACGGCTCCAAATGGGTGAGAAAGTCTGCGAGTGGGAAGATAAATGTATAGAGAGGAGGAGGAGGAGGAGGAGGAGGAATGTGCAAAGACGGAAAGGAAGGGACAGAGCAGAATGAAGGGGAGCGTGATGGATATTTGGGAGGATGTGGCGGCGATGGAGGGGTGTGGAAAGAAAAAGCAAGACCTGGAGATTTCTGCCCGATCCACAGCATAATCATCCAATGTGTCTCCATCTGGCTTGGCAAAGACATCATTAAGAAAACCCGAGGTCGTCTGGGTTCACGGAGCCGCCGAGGCTCAGCCTCACTCCCATCCCTCCCGCCACTGAATTTGTATAATTTACCTCCATTTCCAGTCTCTTTTGAAAATAACCTGTTTGACCCCTAATGTGGAGAAGTCAAAAAGTTGTGTCTAAATGAAATGGATGGCTGAGAGACTCCCCGCGAGTGTGGGGCCAGTCAATAGCCTGGCAGGGAGATGCTGATGCTGATTGTAGGAGATGGCAGCACTTCGGACGAGTTGTTTAGGTATGCAGGATGAGCAAGAGAGGCCCACGGAGAGAGCGAGAGAGAGAGAGAGAGAGAGAGAGAGGGAAAGAGACGAGAGAGCTGGTGATGGGAGGGAAATGAAAAGTTGAAGTGTGCCCTTCCCTGAGGTGATTTGTACAAGTGACCCCAGATTGAAGGAATGCTCAGTGGCATGCATACTCTTCTGCAAAAAAAAAAAAAAGGCGTGTGTTCTGTTTATGTTTCATATTCCGTCGTGATGATGCTGCACTCTCAGGGAAGGAGGAGCAGAGGGGGACGGTGGTGCAGTGGAGGAGTGATTACCCGGCGTGGAGCTGAGGGATGAGAGCCGAACGGGTATTTTATTTTGTCAATTGGAGTGTGCAAATGGAAATGTCAGAGCGGCTGGAAAACTAATGAATCTGATAGGAGAGATGCCACCTCTCCTGCCGAATGCCTGATCAATTGCCATTGTCTTCTGCGGGCGCCGATGTTTCTCGTTGTTATTTTTTGATGGTTTTCTCCGCCCGGCCGGGCTGTTTGCGGTTAAGAGTTTGATGGCAAACTTTGAGTCAAGGAAATAAAGGAATCGATCCAAGACGGGAATCAATGCTTTCATCTGTTACTTACAAGTCTGGGCCTGTGAAAAGTGATTCTGGATTAGAATTTCCTAACTCGGTTAGCAAAGTAAACAAACAGAAGAGGGTGTTGCCAGCCCCTGAACGATTTGCCTCTGCCCAGATCACGGTTAAAAAAACGTCAATTTGCACTCTTTTATTTCCACATTTCTATTTAGTGACAGATACTAAAAATTCCCTAATGGCAATAACAGAAAACAAGTTGTCTCACTTCAATCAAGCAAGTGACTTTCATAACCTTGGAGCGTTTTTTGTGCATTAGTGGCACAAAATGACAGATGTGTTTAGTTTAAATTTAGACTGACAATGATCTAGCGCGCCGGGGCTTTGTGCTTGTTCGCTCACAATTTCTGGTTACTTGATGAGTGCTGCAAAGACTGCAAGCGGGATGAAAAGAAGGAAAAAAAATACCTGCATTTGCACTATTCTATTTTGACAAGCAGGCTAATTTCTGCCGAGGGTCATCAATATTTCTGACACTTCAGTGGTGGCATAAATATAGAATGAATGTCCCTTTGTTGTGCTCGGGGAGCTACAACCCTCCGAGCATCAACACAAATCACTTGGATCTGATTGTTAGCTTGTTCAGTCAGTCGACGAGACTGTCACCGGTCCCTCAGGAGTCTGTCTGCTTTCAATATCATGCATCATAAACAATATCCAATTTGGACTATTGAACTATGAAAATACACGACGCGAGCGAGCGAGGGAGGGAAATGGCAAGAAATCAACCAGCTGTATGAGTGATGAGTAAAATCACTGGTTTGTTGTTTTGTCTTTGTGGGGGGAAAACGTGTGTTGCTGAATCTTACCATTAGAATAAAGGTGTCCATTCGTTTGGCTGCACACCTGAATCACACACTAATGTGGCTTTGGTTGAGTTTTATCAAAGTATCTCTCTCTGTGTCCTGACTGCTGTGGGCTTCAGACCTCTTTGTTCTAAGAGCGGTCCCGCTCCTTTGATTGAATCCCCCCTCATTACCTCCGTTCCCTCTTGATTTCCTTCTCCGTTCACACCTTGCTAATCCTCCGCCAGTGACTGGCACTTGCTCAACCTTCACAGCCTCCCTTTGAAGCCCGCAGGGCGGACTGGGCAGCAAGCGTCTCCCGGGTCCAAAGCGAAAGCCCATGGAGACAGAAATAGTAATTTCTTAAAAATGGAGACGCAGCAAAGACTTCCACTAATGGCCTGCAGGACTAGGAGCGAGGAACCAGGCCCTTGTTATCGTCCATGTTCTTTTGGACGCACTTCAGAGGGCCGAGGGAAGCCGTCTCCTTCGACAGAAGAGACGGGGCTTACAAATGGTACAGATCTCTACAGCGAGTCGCGCAGAGAGTACATAAATAAGACTTTTAGTCATATTCATTTATTTTAGGACATTTTTCTTTACTGATCTCAACATATTCAGCAGAAGGCCTTCACAAAACTCCGGTATGGCTTTTCATTCCCCAGTGAGAGAAAAAAATATTAACATGGCGAATAATTTGTTATTGGGACAATAATAAATGTGATGGTATTCCACAGCCTGCTGCTAATTTCACCATTAACATAATACGATTTAATAGGTCACTCAGTTTCTTTTATTTCATAGATGAACAGCTTTCATTCAGTAGAAACATCATTTTAGATGCATACATTATGAAGGAGAGCAGATTGCCAAACTGTTAACTACCCCATTCCCTTCATTTCAATTGCAAATAATCTGGATAGATAATTTATGTAAACACAATTATCATCGATATGAAACGGCCATTCAGTTTTGCCGTTATCTCGACTAAACTGGTTTGATTTGTCTTATCTGGAGATGAGAGGAAACAAGAGACACATCAACAGAGAGGAGGACAGAAAGAGAAAAGGGAATCTATCACAAAGATAATGAAGATCAAACACAGGCCTTTGGTTATTGTTATTCTAGTTACCAGGGAAGCGTGTAATGAACTGAAGCAATATGGTTGTTTTGTGTAACCTCACTGCGAGCCGCATGCTGCTCCACAGTGTGTGGAGTCACACAGAGCCGCCATCCACACATACCGGGGGGGTTGGGAGGATGATCGATGGTGCACCACAGCTATTTGTGTGTTCATTTTGAGAGCAAGTTAAAAAATCCCGGTGTAAATAGCTCTGACAGACG
Source organism: Anarrhichthys ocellatus (assembly GCF_004355925.1). Classification (NCBI taxonomy): domain Eukaryota; kingdom Metazoa; phylum Chordata; class Actinopteri; order Perciformes; family Anarhichadidae; genus Anarrhichthys; species Anarrhichthys ocellatus. The sequence continues at coordinate 3,310,492 of NW_022280063.1, read as the reverse complement.
GCAGGGAGACGCATACAAAGACATCTTTTCTCCTGAAGCTTGATGAGCATGAAAACCTGAGCAAGGGACCAAGCGGACGAGTGTCGTGTGTGTCAATATGCTCGCAGTTTGCTCAGGTATGAGCAGTCATTTGAAACATAAGAGCGAGAGGTGCATTGCTTTATCTGCCCCGATGTGTTCCTCCATTGAATGGCCCTCATGAGCCTCGGCCCCCATCTAATAAAAGTCCATCCCTCTGTCCACCCAACGTCATTACATTAAAGAATAAGGCCACCCGTCATGATGAAAGAGACAATTTATTTAGGTCATACACCCCTTTTTGCTGCCGCATTGCTAAAGTACACAATGCTCTCTGGAGCGCAGCAAAGGACTGTGATGCTGAAATGTAGTTCAGATAACTCACAACATTGAGCGATAAAGAATACCAATAACCGTGGAATAGTTATACATTGAGGAGGATTGAAAAGGAGCCGGTAAAAGTTAGTTTTTATCCGGTTTTCCACCAGATGCTGATAATCTTTTGAGGGAAATAAAACTGTTCTTTTTGTCAGATTTATTACCAGATTGCATGATTTTTTTTTTCATCATCTCTGGTATGTAAGATCCAGAATAAAAATACAAACCGATCCTACAAAGAACCAATCCAACCCAAAAAGATCAATTTAATTGAATCACATGATCAAGGGAAATGAACTAAATGTACTTTCATTAAAAGTATAAATGGTATACATTGACACTGAAACATTTTAGTCAGTCATTGAGGTTAGTTTATAGATATATTTAAATTAGATTCAGAACTCACTTTGGTGGAAACTGGTCATGCAATTTAACATCTCAATTTAATGTTGGAGTGCCTCTAATCTGATTTATTAACTGAAACAAGCATCTGAGAGCCTTGCAGAGCAGTGGCCCTGAGCTACCCAGAGGGCCACACTTACACGAACTCGCATGCACGAAAAGCGCGTGCAGCCGGCACGATGTCAACAAAGCTCGGAGAAGAAAAGAATATTTATGCTATATTAATGTTCAGATTGTTAAATACAGCTACTTTAAGGTGGGTCCTTATTTTAAATGCACTACTGTACAGCTGCCATGAACATGTGCTGCTTGAGTGCTGAGCATGGTTGTTACTCATGTTGCACATGTGCTCTAGATAATGTCATCTAGAATTAACAAATAGATAATAATTTGTTTCCAGCTGACAAAAATACAATTATCATGAAAGTATTTTAACATTAAAAGGGTGCAGAATGGCTGTTTATCTTTTATTTCTCTCTTTGTTTGGATGCATTGTGGCCAGTCTGTGTGAACACATCACTAACTGGTCAACAGAAACACACATTCAGTTAGACGTGCCAGTAATCTAAAAAACAAACTTTATTTCTATGTTTTGTTTTGTGTCTAAGAGTCTTTTGTCATGCTGTTATCTGCTATCCCTCTAAAATAATGTTTCCTTATTATTATTGTGACTAAATTGTTCAATTTTGTTATCTGCTCTCTGAAAAGAAACAATTTATTAATTGCTGCAAAGAGTCAAACTCTGAAAAACAGTAACAAGTGAATAAAATATGGTACTAAAGGTGCATTAATGAGACCAGCACATGGATTTTTCTGCATGTTTATGTATTCTTTACTAAACGCTCTTGCACTTAAAACTCACTAAAGTTGAATTCATCATGTTCCATGTCCTCCATGTCAACTCTCCCCTGGTTAAATACAACAGTTGGCACAGATGCTCTATCAATTTGGCCAGTGCATAATTACCACTGAGTAAATTGGCAATTATTCATGCTTTTGGCAAATATTAGTTATACGGGCATTCATTATTTCAAAAAGCCCTGGAGACGGACTTCAGAGTGGTAACCCGCATCAACAACTATTACCCGACTCTTCTTCAGGCCTTCCCTCTGCCTGCAGCAGGTCGTTTTACAGATGGTTCTGAGTGAAGCATTAGCCCGCCGTACAAAAGGTGGTACTTACGCAGAGACAGTAACCGTAGGTGGCTCCTCCACCATCTCACAACAAGACATTAATGTTCAGTGATGATTAATGCGGGCTGCCGTGAATATCGATGGCCTCTGTAGCGCTAATGACTCTGATGGGAGCGATGGTGCATCTGTGTCGTGGGGTTGACGATGCTTTATGAAACCTACTAAGAAAAGGGTGTTCCTCCATGTCCTTGCTTGTTAGCCCCCCAATCCCAATCTATCAGTAATGTGAGCACATGCATGTGAATAACTCATTAGTCACTGCATCGATCGGCTGCATGCCCACTTCATAGAGGAGACGGACAAGGGGAGGCAGCAATCTATCAGTGGCTCGGGAAACCAATCGTCTATTTGTGAATGCGTCTTTCAATTAGCAGGAAAGCACTCTGTGATGTAATATTATTCCCACATTCAATCCAGGTTCATATTTGACTGCGGTTCAGGACTTATTGACCCGTATTCATCAGTATGTTGGGTCCGCTTCCTCCTTCACATGTGGAATTTCAGTGATGCCATGCAAGCTGTGAATCATAGGGAATATATGTAAATGCGAAAGCAACACTCTGTCGGGTGCAGGAAATGGAAGTGACTAATGGCAGCTGTGTTTTGATGGGACACTTTCCCTGTATGTTAATGGTTTCGCATGCACATGGATGTGTGTGCGTACTCGTGTGGTTATGTCTACTGCAGAGGGGGGGGGGGGGGGGGGGGGGGG
>NW_022280063.1:3218336-3307689 GCF_004355925.1 Anarrhichthys ocellatus | reverse complement strand
GGGGAGGCTTGTTTTTTGCTGCCCGTTTGAGACGCCTTGGGAGTGATGGCTATGGAAATGGAGACAAGAAGAGGCCAGGCGGATCAGAAAGGCCCAAAACACAAATGGCTTTTGACTGGTTGCTCTCTGACGAGCCGTACCAAATCCGGTGTGACATTCTGTCTCCACTTTTCAGGAAATACACAGCAATGCATGTTCAGAATGGCGATGCGCTGGGCAAATTCTGGCTCGCTGATGATGCGCGGTGTGTATGAAAAATTAGCTTCGGTGTAAACACATCAAAGGGGTGATAAGACACGAAACGGCCTACAATGCTGCATCCAAATTGTTTTATTAATAAAGGTTCACCATCATTGTTTTCTGTCCTATGACTGCAAGAGGCAAATGCATTTCTATTCTGAGAAGAAAGCAATTCCTGCTCTGTTATTGCAATCTATAGGTCATCCATTTGTTCCTCCAATAGCTGGCTGTAAACGCCTCTTCAAAGCAAGCATTGGCATTAAACACAGTGCTAGCAGTAGGATTGTAAATGCATGTTGACATTTCCCTTTTCATTTGAATGTAGGAGCCTGTAGCTACACTGGCTGACCTGCAGTACGTGGAGGTTTGTGACTTTAATAAGCTGGTAATTCAAACATATACATAATATGTAAATTGTCTGTGGCTGCTGGAGCATTGTTTGCTCTCTGCAGCCCTAACAGTACTATAGGATCTTTTTAATTTTTATCTCAGCGAGAGGGGAATTTAAATATTTAATTGCGGTCAAAAAAGGGAAGACAAAGGAACACAACATTTAGTATTATTAAATCAGGCTGTCGTCAGAATAAGACTATTATTATTAGCTAGTTGGAGAACCATCTGTGTATAAGCGTGTAAATAGGAAATTAGTAGAAGAGCATTGAACTAAATCATCTGAGTAATGCTATCAAATGTAAGCTGGCTCACAAATTTACCTTTCCTGTAATACTTTTTTTTTTTTTCATATAATAATCCAAAGGGAAAATTGCCTGCCAGTCACTGACTTAATGACTGCCTTTTGTTGAAAATGAAATAAATAAATGCACTATTGAACTGGTTGGATTGCACCTCTGAATCTCAGGCCCCCTGACAATGATCCTTGCTAAATTAAAATGAATATGTAACCAGTGGGAACACCTATCTATAAGCCTCTACAGAGCATGCTTTATATCTGCCTCAGAGCAGATGGCTTTTTTTGAATAGAACAAGGTGGTTTTAATATTTTGAATATTTGAAGAATCAGCGAGAAACATCATTTTTTCTTCCTCACTGAGGATTAAATGGTGGCAGCTAACTGCTTCTTTTCATGTGGGATTTAAGTTAAATCCAGAGGTTTTTTTTTTCGAATATAGGTTGCTTTGAATGTACAAATAAATAATAAAAAAAAGCTGTCACCCAAACTCAAAATGCGTGCCGGTGGATGGAGAGCGTCAGCGGAGAGGAGAGAGGCAGAGAGAGAGAGAGAGAGAAAAGAACAAGATGGAGGAAATGCATGCGATTGGGACAGACGGCAGGAGAGATGAGTTGCTGGCTATCATTCAGCGTATTAACTCAAGTATGTCATTAAATCATGAGTTGTAAAAAAAAACAAAAATAGGAAGGACAAATATGGCAAGCTTTGAGCTGCTTTGGTGAACTCATTTAGTGGCTTCTTCCTCTGCTCTCGTGTTGTTTCTCCGTGCCCGCCGACTGAGAGAGACCGAATTCTGCTTGAATTTGTTTGCATATACACGTGTGTGTATGTGGGTACAGTTCTCAGCATCCGTATTTGTGCCTGTATTTGCAAAGAGACGGGCTCGAAGAGCACACTGCGTCATATTTTAACTCCCTTTGTCTTTGACAGATGGCTCGGCTCTAAAAGCCTCTCTCCGTGGTGCTGAAGGCTGGCCTGATGTATGAGTGTCAGGGCCTGCTTGATAAATCCACCATGTCACTCCGCCTCTGACAGCCATTCATCATGCTTGGGTTTCTCATGCTGGATAATTCAGTCAGACAAATAAAATGGGAGTCCTAAAGCTCAGTCCCACCATGCGTTGACTTTTCAGCACTGTACTTTATCTCTCTGTCATAGGGATGCTGTGTCCCTGCCTAAACACAGGCAGCAGCAGCTGTAGCTGCAGTACAGTGACTATATTCAGACCAGCTGAAGGACGAACATGTTCTTAATGAGGCGGCTAATGAGTTCTGTTTTTTTTCTTCTTCTTCCCAGGGTAAGGGCGGCCATTCAGCTGAAGTCTCGTGGCTTCTCCCCCGTGGCCTGCCCTCTAAAGACTCCCTCTGTACTACCAGGTCATTGTCAATCATGTGTTTTGCATGCTTGCAGTTAAAATGTCACACATGAAAGTCATTAAACAGTGTACATTACCCCATGTTGGATGACGACTAAAATAAATGGTAGGATTATAATGCCATGCATTTTACTTTGAGATAAATCTAGTGCATTGTGACACGTATGAGAATAAAGAAAAGGCAAAAACTAGGCAATTGTTTGTAAAAGAAACAATGACATTTATTTTTTTTTCTTAGCACTTTACTTAATTAGTCTGTTGTGCCCATTGATCACATATAATACAGTTAATATAAAAATGGCTTTTTAACTTTACACCCAAAGCAACAACGAAACGTTTTCTTAAAATATGTATGCTAAAAATACTGAGAAAGTATTTCCACTAAAAGTACCGGAAATAGCTTGCGATTCTGCAATGGTGACATGGCCATGTTTTGCTGTTTCTTCTGTTTCTTCTGTTTACCTCATGTAGTTCTTGTTGTAGGCACTTACCAGGGCATAACAGACCGCTGTGTGAGGAGATCACACATCAATCCCCTCATTTTTAATCAACCTGTTATATTTGTTTTTTCCTAGTCACCGTTGCAATGAGAACTACACAGCATAAACAGCCATTTGGCAAACGTCCTCTCTCGATACTCATTTCGTAGCTGAATTTCATTAAGCTTAATGTGACGTTGTAATCAAAAGTAGTCTGCCCCTTGCCTCGATTTGAAACCCATTTAAACTGTTCGCATACAGATGATTTGTCATTACATCAACATAATAGAATATATAACAATATTTCCATGAAAAATCAAGAATCCATTTTAAATAGAAAAAGGGGGGTTTATATTTCATCAAAAGGCTTACACCATAGTCACTGTAATTTGTCTACTCTACTAAATCTCCCTTCCCATAATAGACAGGTGTTATTACTGTATCTCTAACTCGTCTATGGATGTTTGACAAAGCACAGACGGTATTGCTTGGGACCACACAGACAGTTCCACAACTCTGAACACATTTAACAGTCAATTACAAGAGAGTTGACCATCATCATCTTCACTTTCTTTTGTCTGCCTGCATTTCTCTATAAATGGTATTGAATGATATTGTTTTTGCAGTAAATGCCCCTTTCTGTTGATTTTTATCTTGGTTTGATGTAGCGGTTACAAAGCCACCACTTTAGCTGGGGTTGAAACTGGGAGAGCATGTAGTCTATTTGAAACTGTTCCATCCCTGTCCAATAGTAGATTTGCCAGAGTATCTGAGCCGGGGACCAGCAATGGGTATGCCTTTGAAACAGTACTACAGATCTCTCCACCCCTGCCCATGGCCTTGTCCATTCAGTGTAGTTGGTGTGGTGCTCTACAAAGCCGCGCTTCTTAAAAGGCATTGTCACACACATTTATGACTGTGGCTTTCACTTTGACTCCACTTGGCAGTCCCTTACCCGAAACCCACAGCTTTGTAAAGAAAGGAGAGTGCATACCGGTTGCTTCCACTTGTGTCAGCGAAGCTTTGGAGTCGCATTTCCTTATATCCCCATAAAGGTGATGGTTCCTCAGAGAGACATAAATAAGCAGGCATGCCACTGAAATCACAGCCAAGAGCACACCAAAGACGGTGATTACTGCTGTGTCCCATTTCTCTGTGTCCTTGGCTGCCAGCTCTAATCCCTTAGTGGTGACATTGACACATTTGGTGTCTTGCTTGTAGTGGATGCTGCCGACATCCACACAGACTTTGTACAGAGTGGCGGGGCTGAGATGGGTGAGGTTGTAGACCTGGACGTCAGAGGGAACCCTGGTGGTAAACGCTGTGGTGGGATGGTTAGCGTCTGATCCTGTGTACCATTTAATGCTTGGGGCCAAGGTGCCATGGCCGGCCTTCCACGAAACCAGGATGGAATTTGTCTCCACCGATTTGATTATGACATTCAGAGAGCCATTTGTAGGTTGGGGAAAATATCCATTCACCTCTACGGAAACGGATTTAAGATCAGCTCCAACCAGATTATGGGCAACACAAGTGTAAAGACCAGCTTCGTTCTCTGTTATATCATAGATGTCAAAAGTTCCCTCTGGGTGCATGTAGAACTTGTCAGACACTGTGTTCGGCAGGACCCTGGTACCAGTCGGGGTGATCCAGTAGATGTCTGGCTCTGGTTCAGCGAAGGCCCGACAATGGAGTGACACAGAGCTCCCGTTCCATGCTTTGATGTGCCCAGGCATGCTTTCGGGAGATATGAGTGGCAGACAAATCTCCATCATCTCCCTGAAGTGCACCTGTCGGACATGCTGGCCCTCGTACTCTGGCGGCTCCACACAGTACAGTGAGTCGGGCTCCATGAAGCGAAGGTTGGTCTTGTTCATGTTCATCCAGCGGACTACGCAGTCACAGCGGATGGGGTTGCTGTGCATGCTCACCTCTCTGAGATTTGGGAGGGACTCAACAGTAATCCTGTGAAGGGCACTGAGCGCGTTGCCATTCAGCATTAGGGTTTCCAGCCGCGGTAGTTTGTAGAAAGCATTAGGATGGATATAGGAGAGTTTAGGATTGTTGGTGGCTTCTATTTTGGTGAGCTCGGGGAGGTTATTGAGGGCAAAGCTGTCAATGGAAACTAGCTCTGGCATGCTATTAATCCCTAGTTCTTTCAGATGGAGCATATCCACAAAGTCTCCCCTCTGTATCCTCGCTATTGGGTTTTTATTTAGATCCAAAAACTTCAGATTTTTTGCATTTCTCAGGGCGGAATGAGGCACCTCAGCGAAAATATTATCATAGAACGAGATGCTCTCTAAGTTCTCAAGACCAGCCAGTGCATCGTCAGGGAGCTGAGACAGGTTCATCCTGGTGAGGACCAGACTGCGTAGGTTACTGAGAGGCTTGAAGTTCATATCATCGAGAGAAAGAATAGGATTCTCACCGATCATCAGGATCTCCAGATTTGGCATGGGCTCGAACCACTCTTTTTGAATGGCCGTCAGCTTGTTAGAATTGAGGTGGAGCCGCACAAGGTTGCTGAGACCCTGAAAAGCCATCGAGGAAATGGAGGAGATGAGGTTGTGATTCATGTAGAACTCCTGAAGGTTCGCCATCTCAGCAAGACTTCGCTCAGGCAACTCTTGTATCCAATTTTCCTCCATATGAAGGGACAGCAGTTGAGGAAGATTCCCCAGCTGGACATCGCTGATAGAGGATAAATTGTTTTGCGATAAATCAATCTCTGTGATGTTGGCCAGGTAATCCAAGGGTTTGTCAATCTTGGCAATATTGTTTGTTTGCAGTAATAGTACTTGTGTGCCCACCGGTAATTGTTCCGGCAGGCTAAACAGTCCCAAGTCATTACAGTCAACTGTCTGAGCCTCCATGTACACCGAACTTGGAGAAAACCAGGGTCTAATCTCACATACACAGAGCTTTGGGCAATCAGGCCTCTCCTCTGTGGCCACAACAAAAGAGGCCATGGCCAAGCCGACAAAGAGGCGATCCACGAATGACACGTCCTTCATATTGGACCGTTTCCCTCCAGTAAGAAATTGGTCCTTGTAGATTAAGTGGTCTGAGCTGTTAACTTCACAAATAATAAATCATATGCTGCAGCCGCTGAGGCGATTGACTCACCACCCCTGCCACCGCCACCACCAACTGCAGCAGGGCTCCCTGGAGTTTTTTTTGTCTTGCTGTGTCGACGCCCTTGGATGTAATGACCAATCACTCACAGTTGCCTGCAGGTGTCAGGGTTCGGGGCCAACGCTGCAGTCAGACAGACCCGAGAAGGTGGGCGGGGGAAAAAATAAGAAGAAAAAAAAGGATGGAGCGATATTATACCTCAAAGGATTTATGTTAAGCACATTCGTAGGTATCCATGAAAAATCTCTTTAACAACGGATGTCCTCATTGATTGTCGTCACTTGCTTCCAGAGTCCACAGCCCGGTCCATTCCTACCTGAGTAAGACAAACAAGACAGAGAGAAGCGGTGTGAGGATTACACGACACTGGACGTGGTCAGGGAATTTCATCATGGAGGGATTTGGGCATATTGACATTTGTCATAGGCACGCTGATGCATGTTGACATTTGTGCACGCTCCCTTCAAGATATAGAACCCGTGGATTTATATCTACTTGACCTTCTAGACTTCATTCTGGGGACGTACCGGTGTGCCCCCACAACATGGCATTCAATTCTGATGTTAGCGGTATGTCTATTATTGGTTAAATGGAAGGCTTTATTAAGATTCCTAAATGGCAGACATCCTAGGGCTGAAGCATTAGCCTTTGATGCAAGCGGCTTAAAGACACTGGAATATGGCAGTTACTATGGCAACAAGTAAACGGGCAGCCAGTGCCACACACCACAGTGAGACACAGCTGAGCTGCACATGCAAACAGACGCAGCCTGCACCTGTTTGTTAGAAGATGCAGCAACCGACAGCTAAAAAGCTATTAGTGTGTTTACGTCATTTATCTGCACACTAATCAAATTTAAAGTTTTTTGCAAAATACATGCATTGCATACAGCAATGTTAGGATGTATAGACACATTGAGGTTGAGGGTTCATATAGTGCACTGTAAATATGTAAATACGGAGTGATTTCGGACACAACCCTTGTCTACATTGAGAGAAAGCTGAAGGCTATAAATATTTGACATATTTCAATTGATTTTTAGGTGACATACAAGTACATGCAGAACAAAACTTTGCATTAGAGATGCAGGTATGTATAAGCAGTATTTTTAAGACATTTCATATTTCAATTAAGCGTCAAAAACTGTTTAGGCTGTTTACAATTGTAGGCCTAAGTTATAGTTCATCAGCATCATCCATGTTGTGAAATGTGTCATATATGAACAAACATTACAAGGCCAACAAATAAATAAAGCGAACAGATTTAGTTCTTTGATTTTTTTGCTATTTAATATTGATTACAATGCCCATAAATATCTTCATACAAGCCTGAATTATTTGAGAAAGTCATCACATGCTGTGCTGTAGACAACAACTAGGACTACGATGCATCCTGCTGCATGAGTCAAATATCTCTTCTTCATGCAGCGCCTCTTTTACCGTCACATTCTCTCCTGTTGTGGTAGAAAGTCCACAGATGAAGTGCACCATGTTATTTGTTGTATGTAACTGCCTCTCACTGAACAGATAGGTTTGATGGTGCTTGTGATATTTCAGGCCTGTAAGAGCGTGCGGCACATCATGGGAAAAGTCAAGAGAGACGGGATAAAATGGAAAGAATCCAGAGAAGAAGTGTGATGGCAGCTGGGAACTGAGCACAAGAAAAGAGAGATGGTTTCATTTCATCACCCTCGCCGTCTTCCCCTCAGCGGCCACGGGGGAGGTGGATGTGGGGGGGAGAAGTATGTATATATAAATAAAATCTTCAGCAGGCGGCAGAAACGCTGCAATTTGCCCCGCTGGTGAAGCCAAGCCAGGGGTTCATTCCTCAACCTCTGCCCCAGCATTGTGGAGTCTGGTTGTGGAGGGGTGAGGGAGGAGGGAAGGCGGACAAGGAGCTAGTGGAACGAGAAAGAGAGTCGGGGGCGGGATTATTTTTCAAAAGCACCTGGCACTTTAATAAGCTACAACACCCAGAGCATTCTGATAAACAGGGTTTAGCTGCCCTCCCTCAGCACTAGCCCTTCATTGTGGGCTCTGCAGTTGATCCGCGCCCTGGAAACAAAAGGCCATAATCTGTAATTCAGCCGACAGCGTTTGGGTCTCACCTCTGCTCGCGCCGGTTTCTCTCTTCAGCAATCACAATTACCAGCAGTGTAATGTGGTCAGGTTAGCTATTATTGTGGATAGCATTATTGTGCAATCACTGCAGGCGGCTTGGGTGGGCTGTTAGCGTTTTACCGATGATGTTGGTTGTGTCCTTTGGGAGGGTTTAAGCAATGGCTTTTGATTTATGATTGATAATTTACGTTGTAGGCTTTGGCGCACTCCGAAATAAACACATTAAATAAGGTGTTACTTCATCAGATTTCCGTAAGCTTGAAGATAGATGTGAGCAGGACGTCGTGGTAATGAGAGGTAGAAAGAGACAGATTGACAAAGACAATTAATTCTTGTTTTTAGTTTAATGTGAATGTCGGTTGTCTGGCGAGTATCTGGGATGGGATTAGGAAGGCTTTACCGGACAATTTGCAAGATGCTGTGGCCAGCAAACGCAACATATTTCCAGGCCAATTCATGAGGATTCAATTCTGTTAATGATCATTCAACCCGTGGTTCATTGAAATAGTATAACGTGTTTAGACTAACGATCAAAATAAATAATTAAAAGTCTCATTTTTAGTTTTTCTTCCATTGTATCCAATAATATGGATATTTGATATCTATATTTGGGCAGATTGATACTCTAGTCTGGACAATGAGTAAAGTAAACTCAGCCAATACATTTGAATTGTAGATTTACTCTTAAATTATGATTATTATTAATCCTGCTTTCTTACTTTTGTATAATATAAATATCGCAGGACTTTCATTTTCCAAAAAAAAAATGAAATGAAATTGTAAATGTTATTGAGAAATGTATTTAAATCCTGTTTAATGTACAGTCTCCTGGGTGTCAGCTGAGGGGCTGCTGAAGGAGAACAGTGGGAGTCATTTGTAAGAAGAAGCTGAATCAGAGGTGACATCTTGTGTGGCAATGTGTCTGATGTGCCAAATGTACTTCCGCCTGAGCGGCATAGTGTTGAGCCAATGACTCAGTTATGTAATAAAACAGTTTGCAATAAAGTCGGCCGTGTATTACAAACTAAGAAAATGTTTACACAATGCTCGCTTTCAGATTTACTAAATGTCAACGACAAGTGGAACATCCTCAGAGCTCAGTGTGGTTAATCAAGAGGTGTCGCAACACGTCGGCAAAATTGAAAAGCTTTCAACAACAGAGCCTCCATTAAGAACGCTTATCTGACGGGAAAAATATGGCTTGTTAAGGCTACACAAACTGCATTTCATTCCACGTTGTTATGAGGTTGGCAATCTGGTAGCAAACTGCATCATCTTAAGTGAACTATCCTAATCATGCACAGGCGGTTGAGCAGGTAAATTGGTATTGTACGACCGCATTATGTGAAGCCCAGTGAAGAGGCAGTCTATATTCTTCAGGCTGTGCACCGTGACTGCTGTGGCTGTGGAGTCCACACACTTGTACTAACCTATTAGTAACAGGTCCAGTCAAGCTACCCAGCACACACACACACACACACACACACACACACTGCTACGATGTAAAGCTAATTTCCAACTATCCACTACTCGGTTGCCGGTAATTGCGGTGGAGAGGGGAGGCAGAAGGGAGAGAAGAGATCTGGAGGACAAAATGACTTGCCAGAGGAGGAACTTGTCATTGTATCCGTAGTGGTGTATTAACCTCTGGGGACCCTGACTGTCATTGCAGAACATATTAACCTTTGCAAGACCATGAAGCCAAAGTATTAGCCAGACAAAGATTGGAAGAAAACAAAGACTTCCAAGCAAAAAAAAAAAGCTGTGGTGTATTTTATTGGCAATAACTAACCAAGAGTAATGTGGTTAATATGGTTGGGGCAAATATAATTAAAGGATGGATGTTTGTAATATGTGCCTGGAAAAGCCTTTGCAAACCTTGTGTAGAGAGATACATAATCAACAGCTGGTAATATAACCTAGAGGGCTTGAAATGGGATCTCCTGTAGCTTAATGTCTAACTGCACTTACACATTAAGCCTAAGCTTTGGCATTTGTTGGAGCAGCCAATAGGAGCCTTTTATAGGGCAGGCTGAGGTGTTCACTCATGGAGTTAACACAAGTTCCCAGGTGTCAGAGGAAAGGGTGGGGTGGGGCGGGCAATCATTCAAGCCATGGTCTCCAAAGCCCCTCCATTACTGTAGCAGGCTGACAGTCTAGCCCATGGGCTGTTCACTTTCACCAGCGTTAATCCTAACAGTGAACATTACAGCAAACAAGCTCCTGGTATCTGGCTTGTTTCAGGACTGCCTTAACTGTGACAAATACACCCATGTTTGTTGCACAGGAAAATAAGGTTAAACCTGCGATGACCGAAGTTTTGGTGACAAACTGTGAACACAACATCAACCTTTTTTAATTTGTTAACTTTTTAGCATACAGTTGCCCGGCTACATATCCAGCAGATGCGGAGAAACATTACTATTCATGTGAAGTCGTGTTTCTGGTGTTTACTCCCTTTTATCTGTGGTTTGGTCTCCGCTAACTCCTGATGGAGATATTCAGCCCCTTAGCTGCTACATGCTCGACTGTGCTGCTTGGTGCCGGGCAGGTGGCATACTGTGGGTGTTAAGAACTTTTTTGTTAAAAACAGCTTTCTGCTAGAGCTAAAAAAAGACGCTATGAGCTGAAAAACACTATAAAGCCCCCATGGAGCTAAGGAGGGCAACAGTCAGGTGGAAATGATTATAGCCCAACTAATACTTCATTATTTTAAGACAATACAGATATTAATATTTGGGAGTTTCAAAAATCTGGTTCACCACAAGAGACACTTTCCATATTCTACACTTTGATCCATTACTATTATAAAAAACATTGATTATAGCCTCTTTTTAAAAATAAAAATATATATATGTGTGTGTGTGTGTGTGTGTGTGTGTGTGTGTGTGTGTACGCTGGGCAAATCTCATGCAGATTTACAGGGTGGCTGGTATTCAATCTGGCATTTTTAAAAATCACTTTTTAGGAAGTGTTGTTGCATCACCATTAGGAGTCGGGAGCTACTTTATCCGTGAAGTTATTGACACATTCACACTGAGAAGCTGTTGAGAAATGTCTGTCATTGCATCACCATTATAAACCGGTGTGTCATTAGTCCTCGTTAGCCACATATTCCACTCTTAATCAGCGTCACATTTGACATTTCTGAAAAAGCTGGAACCCGCCCTCATTAAAATGCTGCACATTTAGTTTGGCTTATTGTTGTTGTCAGGTGAAAACCTTTTTTTTTTGTTCAGTAATATTAATTAGACACAGGCAGAAAAATGTACCATTTGGAAACCATTTGCTCTCATCTGTAAATGGCGCCAGACTAATCACGATGGGCCTGATCTGGGACGCGGCTACACTTAAGAGGTTCAGCTGCTGTCAAGGTGAAAAGCTTTTCCATTCACATCTTGGCAACACCTCACACTTACTTTCCCACTGGGCCACCTCCATTATACTAACATCGTGGCGGTTCTGGACAGCAGTGGCACGAATACAGTTTGATTAGTGACCAGCGAGATACGACCACTTTGAATTAATGAGTGTGCACAACAGGGGCAGAAAGCGCTGGTCCTGGTGGCTCTGCGGTGCTAATTCAGACGAGCCCGACTCGGGTCGGTCGGGCCGCCAAACAGCCGGGCAGAACTGTTTGTTTTGTGCTATTGAAATGAGTTATAAATCCCCCCCCCCCCCGCTTCACAGGGCTTGGATGAGGGTTGGCGGAGCAGGGAAGTAAAGATGATTGCTTTGTCGCGGGTTGGGTGCTCCTGAATACCCTGTGTGGCGACAGGTTGACCTACAGTTAATGTAAAAATCAAATCATTGATAACACAATACACAAGTTCTGTGAGGGGCTTTTTGGCATGCATGGAGGAGAACATTTGTGAGATCTGAGCTGTGGAACAAGTCGAGATGTAGGTGGGGAGCATATTGGCCCTCGGGGAGATGATTATGAGGCCTGCACGGTTTCAGTTGTAACAAGGTAGTATTGCATCTGCTGAGAGTCAGACATTACACTCACTCGCTGTGGTAAAACTGGGCGGAAGACATAAAGGTCAGACGTAAGTGGAACGTAGGGCACAGTCGAATTGCCTCGTCTTTCAGGAGAATGGCCTGTGTATTGTAGAAATGGTTCACTGGGAATTTTGATCCACTGGTAATAAGCCTTGCAAGGCTTTCTTCTTCCAGTCCCCCCCTCTCAGGTTCTTTCTTGTCCCTCTCAGGTTCTTTCTTCTCCCTCTCTTTTTCTCATATTGCAACCCCCCCCACATCTCTTTTTTTAAACCTTCTCCTTTTCAGCCTGCACTCTCACATTTGTGTCCGCTCTTCAAACCCTTATAGTGAACATTTCTCCTTATGTTCCCCACTTGCATCATGATCCACCCAAGCCATGGACTATTTAGAAAATAGGCATTTAATTGTGTCTCCCTGCGTATGCAGCTACCCGTCTTTCTTCCTGGGCATCCTACCGTCTCGCTGCTCTTTCACTGTCGGCCTAATTGCCTTCTCAATACTTGTCAGCCCTGCTGTGCCAAATCTAGTCTATCTGCATCCCGTCTGACTGTGTCTCAGTAGCTGCTATTTCCTAATTGCCACCGTCCGTGTCCGAGTATGAGTTTCTTTTGGCCCGTGCATCATGACGTTATGGTAACCCCTAAAGTCCCCCGGATGTGGTTTGGTCCCGAGCCAATCGCATTCCACCCTGTGCGTCACTGTCTACCAGACACATGAGCGGTGATGCTCACACACAGAGTATAGGTGCAGTTCTTCTCTCCACTCCGCCATCTTTACGTACCTCGTCTTTTTTTCTGCCAGAGCAGTTTGCGCCTCAGGCTTGGTTACTTGTGAATGCGAGCACTTTAAATCCATTTTCACTTTCAGCTGAAATGAAGTAGTATCCATACAGTTGATGTGATAGCAGGTGTATGTGTCATTCATCACTGCACATGATTAGTTCTATTTAGATTTCTTCATGTGACAGGCTGCCACTTTGCAATAATGCAACATTAGAGGTGTTCCAAAGAAAACTTATGTATCGCCAATATTCCTTTATGATTTCTTAATATGAAATCAAAGGATTTTTGCTGTAAATACAAAGCAGTTTTAGTGTGGCTCAGCTTTTTCGAGAGTTTGTCTATCTCTTTCCGGAGTTGGTGTCCTATGATGTGAAAAGAAGATGCTTTAAAACACGGCGCTCCCATAAACCTTCCACTGTGGACACTGGACCCACAGTGGGCATGTAGCGCAGCCATGACACAACCAAGCCACTTCCGATAAGACATTCTGGGTAAGCCCCTTAGTGGGTGGGTGCCTCTGAATGGCTTTACTGTCCCTCCCTCTGCCCTTCACCTCATTGATTTACTATTATGCTTTCTCCAAGGTAAGGGAGAGTCCATTAAAGAGAACCTTCAATTCAGTGTATATTCATAATGAAAGCCTCCTGTATGGGCTTCCTGTGTGTGTGTGTGTGTGTGTGTGTGTGTGTGTGTGTGTGTGTGTGTGCGCGTGCGTGCGTGCGTGCGTGTGTGAGCGGATGGAAACCGTTTCCCTTACATCTGCACTTGCATGGCCATGAATCAGTGGCAAGTCGACTGTTAATGTAAAATCAATGTTCCAAATTAACCGCTGGACCCTGATCTCTGGTATTTCAGTCCTTTTCTGGAAAAGACATGCCCTTGGGCTGAGTGAGGGAGAACATGCGTGAGGCACTATGGAACACTATAGCACACACTCATGCACACACACACACACACACATCGGACCGGAACACGTATTAGATACATAGAAAGATACATGCATTTGCGGAGGCAAGCACACGTAACTTTGTCCTCACAGAGAACGTAAAAAAAGACATACCCAAGCTAATTTGCATAATGCATGCATAACGCACCACACAGTGTAAGAGCACAGCTAGGTCCCCTTGTCTAATTCGCATAGTGCTGCATCTATTAAAATTAAGGCAAGGTATCCAGCTTAAGGCTGCCGCTGATAAGGTCAAAGGCGTAGCGAACACATTCCAAGACTCATTTCTCCCCCAACATAATCGCACTCACTCTTGACAAAGAATCTGCATAATGTTCCATGTATAGCTGCTAGCCAGAATGAAAGAGGGAGGCGTTAGGATGGGGGGGAGGCGGGGGGCTGGCAGGGGGAATGGAGCCAGCGGCATATCCCTCAAAGTCAGAGCCAAATTGAATCTGCAGGTGCAAATGTGGCATGTGTGCTGCCTCTAAGATGCGCGGCTATCTATATTTATATGAATAATATATGGCTGGTCAAGAGGCCACAAGCCTGCAGGGAATAAGTTCCAACGGCAGACGGAATCAATCATTATATGCCACTGAAATGCATTTATCGCTGGCTCGGACCTCTTTATTATGATTTAATGGGGTTTGATATGGGCTTTCTCTTTCTGTTTTCATTCTCTGCTACTCTTCCTCAGCTAAAGATATGGCACTTTCAAAAATGTGTCTATTCAAAGGCTTAGCAGCCCAATGACTGGGCCGATATGGAGACAGGCATTGCTATATATATATATATATATATATATATATGTGTGCATTTACATGCATTTTTCTGCCAATGTATGTATACAGGCAATTTGTGTCTGTCCGTGCGTGCAAAATCTATGCATAAGTGTCCTCGGCTTTATCAATGCATGAACACTTTGTTTTGTCTCTTGATGCAGCCTCCACAAAGCTTTTCATTAGTGCACTGAGGGCTATACGTATCAATCTGAATGAAGAACAGATGGACGGCACAGCAGTAGCCCTTAGATATCCTCCTTCTCTGCCCATGTTTGAA
This sequence comes from Anarrhichthys ocellatus, assembly GCF_004355925.1. Classification (NCBI taxonomy): domain Eukaryota; kingdom Metazoa; phylum Chordata; class Actinopteri; order Perciformes; family Anarhichadidae; genus Anarrhichthys; species Anarrhichthys ocellatus. The sequence goes on along the minus strand of NW_022280063.1, from coordinate 3,292,854 downwards.
ACTGCAACATGGGCATACGTCCCTATCATGTCCAACTCTGATATGAATCTGCACAACAGCAGACTAATTAGTTATTAATAACTTTGATTTTCTTTTATCTTTGTGAGAATCATCTTCATATCGTCATCGTCAGTCATCATCAGTGTTAGTTATTTTCTCTAGTATGCATGTTAGTTTTTTAGTTTAACCGCATTGTTCTCACAGAAACGTGTGCTGGCCAAATACTTAAGATGCTAATGTGAAAGCAAATGTCATTGGATACAAAGGAGCTGTCCCCTCCCATTCTGACCTTTTGATATGGACTGAACAGCAAAATGTCACGCATGCTGCCTTCAAACCATGTTTTCATCCTCTGCTTTGTGTCTTTTTATATACTTTAGGTCCACTACAGTCCATCCACCAGATCCTAGAAAATACAAACATGCACTCCGTTCCTCCCCTGTTCCTTTTGCCCTCTGTCTGTGCTTATTCTATTTTAATGGATGCCTGTGTTTGTTTGGGAACAGGATGCTATCAGAGAGCCTATGCTCGGCTGCACAGGCTGATCCCCTGCAGCTGTCCTGTGAATATGTTTACATGCATTTCACTCAGGAGCCTCGATAGATCCTGAGGCATCTTGTTATCAACATCATGGAAAAAAAGATCGTGAGATTAATTTGCTTTTGATGGCGCAATAGTGCAGTCTTCCTGAACTCCACATTGACTCTGAACCGGTCGTAGCTTTTGGCACCCGTACATCCTCTCACCTCACAGGAACCTGCTGCCCTCTGTTTATAGAGAAATGAATATGAAGCACCCGCACCGTGCTGCCGATCATGCTCCCCAAGCCTCTACAAGGCCACTGCAGGCACAATAGCTCCCCCACCCCCCTACACACACACTGCTTCTCACTGTTTCAAACGCGGATCAATAGGCAATTCGCGAAGGCACTCACTTTAAGTGTATGACTTAGTGTGGACATGTAATATTGATTTGTTTTGAACAAATGTGCCCAAATTAATAAAGCAACCCATTACTGCTTTGCTTTACTGTTTTTATCACCAATGGCGGGGGGGGGACGTGGCAACATGGCTACGATGTTGTGATAGAAGCGTATGCTTAACGTTGAACCTCACTAACTGTTTGGAGCTGCATGAGATGAAATCACCACTGTTTGAAAATACATAAACAGTTGTGCTCAAGGATCACTTGTGAAAAGCTGATGGCTGATTATTAAAATATAAGCTACAAGCGGCCTCGGCTCGGCAGGTGGTTGCATAATTCGAAGTGAGAACAACACATAGTGTGTGGACCGAGGTTTTTCTCAGCGTGGAGTGGCGTCTGATGTGAGGGCATGATGGCTCTCATGTGGCATTTGACTGTGTGTTTCATATTGAGCAGCTGCTTTGGGTGAGTCATTCACACTGTGGAGGCCAAACTCTATTGTATCCATCACCGGGAACGAGAGCGCGCACACACACACACACACACACGCATGCATGCATGCTGACACGTCTGCACAGAAGATTACAGCAATCACATTTAGTAGCCCCCCCTCCGTGAAAATCCCATTTATCATTATCGGCCATTATCTGTGTATCTGCATTTGAAATATTCATGAGTAATGCATCTGCTGGATGACATACGTTTTGGACATAGGGGAGGGTGGGAGGGGGGGTGGCGAGAGCGGGATGGAGAGAGGGTAGAGAGGCGCTCCAATGCAGTTCAGGGATTAGTGAATACCTTCCCCTTTCTCTCTCTCTTTCTCCAGCGCGCTCCTCGAGCAGGTGGAGCGCTGATGGTGAATGCGCTGCAAGATGCCTCTCTGTGGCTTGTGTTAATTACACAAAAGCCCTGGCTGCAACGAGAAGGCGGTCTAAGTTACGAGTCCTTTTCCGTCCACCGTTGGTGTGGTGTGTGTGTGTGTGTGTGTGTGTGTATGCGTGTGCGTGTGCGCGCGTGATCGCGTTCAAAAGGAGCCCGGGTGTACGTGTAACGTACTTTCGTGGCTTGTGTCGGTAACGACTTCTCTGTTTGCAACAGGAATGTTTAACGGAGAGGGAAGGAGAGAGTGAGGAGGGGAGGGAGGGGGGTGGCCACCATTCTGTGGATTTCTTCGAGACGTGTCTGGTGTGCGCTCACTAAGCTGGACCCGGGGACATGAAACTGCCAGTCCATCACATCACTATCATACACACTCACGAGCGCGCGCGCACGCATACAGAAGCTACACACACAAACACAACTCCTCCTCGAATGTCCTTAATTAATTAGTCTTTCTAGCCTAAACGGAGTCCGTCATAAATCCGGTCTGGTTAAGGCGCATCCTGCAGAGTTGCGCAAAAGCGCGTCTCCACGTCCGGCGAGGGTACGAGGCCAGTCCTCAGCAATATTATCCTGCAATATTTTTTTCACAAACAACTTATATGTGATTGGTATTTGCGGAGCGAATCAATGCGTTGGTTAAATCACAAGAATCACAAGTCCGCTCCATCACTGAATCCAGGCGTTTTTCGTTAACTTGGAAAACGCGTTGCGCAAAGGCAACCATCAAATGACCGAAATGCATTGTTATAGTAATCAGAGTTAACTTACCCGATTTAACCATGATAGCCCTCTCGAAGCATGTATGTGCTGTCTATATTCCCATCAAGTGCGCCGCTCCAATGACGAGCGAGCCCCAGCGCGCGACATAAAGCCAGTCAACAATGTGTGGTCTTCTTATTTGTTACGCAGTTGATGAGAAATCAGTTCTGGGCTTCTTCCACGGTAAAAACACACGGCTTCTGCGTGAAGCGAGGACGAAACACGGCGAAGTCCACCAGCGGCGGGTTTGGCGAGACCTCGAGAGCGTGGAGAGAGATTCTTGTGTTCCGCGTGCCCTTCCCTTCTTAGCTTCTGCTAAGGGCGCATCTCTCCCCTCGATCAAGCGTCAGGCGGACCACATAGATGCGCCCGCCGTCTCCTCAGCAGTCATTAATATCAGAACGAACCCCGACTCTCCAGAGAACAGCCAATAGCGTCAGAGAAGCGGGCGAGTCGCTCGCAGCATCCCTGCTCTGGTTGGCTGAAGGGAGCCGTCAGTCATATCCGAGAAGCCCGTTCTCATCTATGTCTTCTTCTGTTGGAGGTGAAGCCCGCTGCAAAAAATATCCACATTAACAATTCACTGATTCAAGTTATGAGTTGCGGAAAGTGCTGAAACCGGACACTAACTATTACAGATGGTGAGCTAGGTGCCATTGTCTGATGGAAATGTGTGAGAAGCATTTCAAAACAAATGCAGGCACCGCACTAACGCATTAATGATGAAGAGTCGAGATAATAGTCGGATCAAGTTTATCTGTACTGTAAAGATCTGCCACCTCCTAAGGTCATGTGCCCATGTGACCGTATCTGGCATCATTTGACTGCTCACACTACAGGCGTCTTACAAAACACATATCCAGCATGTTTGATAATCATCAGAATGCCCTGAGGTCAAGGACCAGTGGTGGGAAAACAGCATTTATATCCTTTAGCATTCTAGCATTTTACTGTTGTAGTTGGTCACAGTGGAGCACCTTTAAACTATGCTCTATAGTGTTGATATGTAGTTTAAATTGCATGCACTCTACTTTCTTGGAACCTTTATTTGGAAAGTAACTTATAGCTGTCAAATAAATATAGTGGAGTCAATAGTAAAATATTTCCCTCAGATCTGTAGGGACGTTAAAGTATTAGGTAACATGAAATGGAAATACTCAAGTAGAGTACCTCAAAGTCCCCAAAATGTGTATGTAAGTACATTCCACCTTTTCAAAGGACTCACCAAACTGAAACTACAGATCAGGTATTCATTTTGTACACAGAGAGAGCTCCGAACAATGTATCTAGTTTTCATGCAGTTTAGAACGAGAGGGATTATACCTCCTAACGGACAGCATTTGCTCTTCTATGTGTATGATTTGAAAATGGGTGATGGTGCTAGTATAAAATAAACAGTAGCAAACAGCAGTGCACACTGTTTTGTGTCTCGACAAAACACATTGTCTCCTAATAATAAAAGAAAGAATTGACCATTGCAACATATGGCCATTTGGGACTAACGCTTCCTTCACATGGAACCAGACAGACGGTAGATGGCAAAGCAGATATCATGTGAGTGGACGACAATAAAGTATATTCAGACAGACAGTGTGAGAAAAAGAATGTGTTTTTTGAACATTAACGCATATGAACATGTTCTAGTAGAAACCCAAGAGACAAGTATGGACCTGGAAATTAGCATACTGTATGTCTCCTTTCAAGCTAGAGTGCAGGACTTTAACATATGAATGAACACTGAAGCCCTCGTCAAACGTGTTCACTCAATGCTGATAAAGCCTATCGCCACCATGGAAAGCTCTCTGTATTTCACAGTATACCAGAGTTGTGGTGTCTGGGGTCTGTGGTGACTTTTTCGTGGTGGTGCACAGGTGATGCGTTGTACTGGAACCAGCCATAGCTAAAGGGGGCAGGAAGAGGGTGAGAGACCAAAGCGACAGAGTGGATGCTCCACATAAAACAAGAAACTGTGTTCAGAGGAAGGATCAAAGTAAAAATAAGAAAGCAATCCTCAGAGAGGACAAACACTCGGGGGAGTAAGGCGAGCTCACCTGCAGGAGTACGTCATGAGCAGTGTTTGTGAATTTACTCTCACTGCCAGAGGGGGGAGACCAAAGTTCCAGCTTTAAACAAGAAGATGGACTCTCATATTTTGAATGGCCACACCTTCCTGGCACATTTACTAATCGCATCAGCACAAGTGCACTGTGGAATTCATCGCAAACTCTGTGCAGCCTGGCCAGCAGCTGTCACTCTCCGTGTGCAAGTGCATTTGAGATGGGACATTTTTTGCAGTGCAGAGGGAATGAGGAAGAGGGCGCAAGGTAGGAAAGAAAATGGATATCTGTACCTATTAGCTCCCGACTCAGTTCCCAGGAGGATTTCTAACACAATGTTCTACAAACCTGATGTTCCGTGGAGGTCGGGCCGGGTTATCCGCAGCTTCGGAGAAAGAGATGTACCTCATCTGACAGCCCAAAGGGGTTCTGATCCAAGATTGTACTACCCGAGGCTGCTGGGCTGGGTCGAGGTCTTAATATACACAACCTCACCGCACATCGTGGTGTTCTTTAATCTATGTGGTGTCATTCACATTTCTAAAGTTTTGGGAGTTCTGCTGGGTCAATATCCCCATAAGTTCCCCTTTGAATGTCCACTAGAAATGATTCAAGTTTGAATGTAAATTGCACGGAATCATTTATTTCTGAAAGTTATCTCAGAAACGTTTATGAATAAATATAATGTCATGAGACTATTTAGACCATTTTCTTTGATTAGATGCAGAGAATGTTGCCATGGCCCCAGGTGCTGCACACTCAAAACTGAAGTATTTATGTGATTTTTCAAATATCTTTCATTTTTTTCTCTTAGTTTATTCTGCATTTTACATTACGGTACTTAAGATTTGTGTTGTCTATAGATTTGCAAACCGCCCTCTGCCGCTGATAATGGGACAGATGCCTTTTCTAAAGACGCCAGCTTTATACTGTTATTACAGAAGTAAAACCAGCCAGCTGTTTAATTCAGTACAATTAAAATAACAATAGTGAGTCTGGAGAGAAGCTGCTGTTTGTATGTTCTCATTCACATCATATTTTGTTAGTATGTTCACTGATGTGGTCAAATGTAATGAGTAGACCTCGTCTGGTTGTAGTTAAATAAAAGTCTGTTATTTGTCTCCATAATTAATTTTAGTTTTTGTTAAACCTGCTCGCATTTTACTGCTTCAAAGTGAATTCTTGTGTTTCTCTTCTTCTGTCAAACATGTTGAACGTGCACATATGGAACAAGGGTGCAAGTTATAGCAGACCTGGACATCGCTTCGTTTTGTTGAAGTGCGGAATATAGTTTGTGACGGAGACATGGAAAACCACTTAAGTACGTTAAGCACGTGGACCGTCTGTGTATTTAACCTTCTCCTTCTGCACAGTGACTCCTGTCTTACACAAGATTCTGCAGCGCTTGAAAAAGAAGCTCTGACTATTTAAAGGATCTCAGTCTTGCTTGTTCTTGAAACCCAGAGTTTAGCCCTACAGTATATGTTCTGTATGTAATGACACACCGTTACAATACATCATCATATCAAAATCAAAACATATTCTTTTTTTCATTCCTACAAAGACGAAAACTTTTAAAGCAGCCTACTTTTTTTTTTTTTTAGATGTTCAGGATGATGGCACCATACCCAGAGCTGACTCTGCATTTTTGTCTTGAACCTTTACAGTATAAGTTGACCGTAGTGACTTCACACCTCATGAAGCCAGTCAAGGGTCCACTCCGTGCCTCATAAAACCGCTCCAACACAGCTTGGCAGTGTCGAGGCGGAGTAAGGAATTTGCATGCACAGAAAAGAAGAGGATATCGCCCCGCGGTGAGAAATGGGCATCACGTTTGATGCAATAAAACACTCTTTTGGAAGGGGGAGGGGGCTCCCCGATAAAAAGGCTTGAGGTGTTTACAGAGCGAGTTATGTTCTCGCTCATTCTTGTTTATTGCGGAGTTTGGGGAATGTTCTGAAGGCGTTTCATGGTAACATTTTGCGATGTGTTCCGCAGGGGGAGAAAAGGCCGCAGAGGGCAGTAGAATTTATTGACTGGATTTCACAGTTATAAATGAGTCTTTTACAAGTGACATAAAGAAAATGATCTGTTCTCTGCTGAGGCCGTGGAGATCTGTAAACCTGTTCCGTCTACTGCCAACAGTCATGGCACTTGTATTAAATAAGGTTTCGTTCAACACACTGTAACTTGATAATAAATATCTTCTACAATCGAAGATGGAGGCAAACTATTTGAAGCACCCGAATAGTTTATTTCACAGAAAACCCTGAGCCACCTCATATATTCTGTCTCCATCAATAGTCTCTCCTTAGGCTCCGTATGAACAGCCTGTGTTTGCATTTTTGCCAGTAGTTTAGGCTGTGTTCGCCTTCATTGTCTTATATGTTTTGTAAAAACCTCAGACGTCTGTTCCGCATTGAAGACGGTCTTCGGGGAGATATCCAGTAGAATAATCATCTCCAGAGAAAAGCTGTACACAAAGAGACCACTGTCTACACTGCACACTCAGTGTTACTCAAACAATACATATTCCTCACAAATCCACCCCTAGGCTTTAATGCCTTTCCTTAAGTCTGCTGCGGTCTGAGAAATGCTTCAAACATGCACTGTTTAGAAATCAAGCAATTTCCTTTCAAATTGTTAGTTTTCCGCAAACTTGGAGCAAATAGACACCTTGCTGATGCAGTGGGGGGGGGGGGGGATTATTGTTTGTTTTTTTCTTCACAGTAAAGTCAAATCATTGAAGATAATTCCAGGCAGCTGGAGATTTTGTTTCGCCAAAAAAGAAAAGCAGTGGTGAAAGTACTGCAATCAAATGTTTTAGTAAAAGTACAGTATGGGCATATTACATACTTTAAGTATCAAAAGTAAAAGTATTTGTCATTGGAGTACCTTATTTGTATAAATGATCACCACTGCAAAAACACAACAGTGTGTTGAACATTCCGCTGCAGTGTGTTATGAGTGAATACTAAATGTAGTAAACCAGGCTTCTATCAATGACTCTGTAACCTTTAGCTCATTAAGCCTAATGTTGTATATTTTATTTAACACTTTGTTGTATTTGCACTGAACCTGACAGAGATCGCCTGTGTGGGTGGCCCTGTGACGTCTTGTATTTTCTGTTAATGACATTTCAGTGAGCGGCGCGATTTCCTTTTTCTCTGCTTAATCATTGTGGCTGTCGCTGCTTACGCTCTCTACCTTCTTTATTTATAAAAAACAAACATGTCCTGCCCACCAGAGAGAATAACCTGCTGAACAGTGGTTGTTTAGAAGCGCAAATGTCAATGCTTGATGTACATTGAGTCACTTCCATCTGGTGACTCAATCAGTCGAGGAAATGAAAATATTGCACCGCTAAGTTGTAATTTATCAATATTCTCCAGCGCTGGAGGCCTTTCAAGATCACATCAATCCCGTTCCCTTGGAGATGCCAATCTCAGTTCAGATTCTAAACCTATTTCTAGCTAATCACACCCACTACAATAGCAGTGACGTCAAACATTAGCCCTCATGGGTGCTTCTTTAAATAATAGTTAAGACTCGCAGTCCGGGCTCACGGCACATATCTCTCTAAGACAGAACAGGCAGCCTGTGCTTTGGTTAAAGCCCCGAAGAAATGACAAACCTGGACATCGTCGGACTCCAAAACGCTGGTTCCAATTATGCTCTTTATTCTCTAGATACTTGCTTTGCATGTGCCAAAAATAAAATAAGGAAAAATCTATTGACACATCTTGGGCCTGTTGTTCTTTTTCTCGTTTCTGTATCATGCTGTGTCTGGTTGAAGTAAACCTCATGCCCTTTATAAACAACTGAGGGAAATTGTAATTTGTTTATCTACTTTATTCTGCTTCTGTGATGCATGATATAAGAACATCCCCTCAAGTGATGATCCTGAATGCTGTCTTTGACGTTATGTCTGTTTCATGTTGGAAATTATAAGAAGATCTTCTCCTATGTAAATAAATACATACATAATGAGATGTACAGGATGGAAAATAGGCCTATCTGCTTAACCTCCTGCAGCGATGAAACAGGAAATCATCTGTTACACTTTACCAATTTGCATCACGATCGTAGTACATGCAAGTAGACATCTCTAATGGCAAAATGAACAAATGCTTGGAGTCCGCATGCTGGATCCTCATTATGCCTCAGTATGCGTTGACCTACTTCACATTAAAAGACTATCTGGCTGTTGTGCGGCAGCCGATTGACTTCATAATGACGAGAGAGGAAGAGAGAGTGACAGGGAGCAAAAGAATGAGTAACAGCGTGAGAGACTTGTCATGTCATAGCTCTACAGACCTTGTTCTTCTAAAGCAGTCAAAATGCTTCAGTTGAGCCCACAAACCTCTCTGAACCTCCCACACACACACACACTCACATACACACAGACGCACACACACTTCACAGCCTGAGGCACAATCTCCAAGTGTGGTCAGAAAAAGAAGAAGCCGGGAGAGTACTTCAAGTGCTATTCAATATGCAGCAGATTGTAAAAGTAAAGCTTCTTTAAAATCTCACTTATGTGGTAAATTTCTCAGCTAATTGGCCATTTGCTAAGCCCTGCCCCCCATCAGTTACAGTTGCTATGCCTGTCTTTTGTTGTGGCACGGCACATGATGCAGGTTACGGTGAGAAAGCTGGAGGATTTAACACTCAAATTCTTTGTATTTTGTAACAATGGGGCCTTAATTTCTGACAGGTAGACAAAAGGCGGTTTCTCATTTCTACCTGGTGGTGGGTGTTATCTGCTGTAGCTAGCGAGCTAATTAATCTTCTTCAGCTGGCTGAGAACACTGTCTCTGACTGACTTTTATATGTTTCTTGTTGACTTGTTTCAAAATGACAAACTTAGGGGCCGTTAGATGACACCATGCTAAAAGCCCAAGGACCATTGCAGTGTAGAGACAGTTTGTCCGAGTATTTAAAGTATGATAAAAAAAATATATATAAGATCACGGTTATTTCCGTCTAACCTAACACTGTTTGACTGCCAGGATAATTGTCTCCCCTCAGCCAACTTGCAAACACCCACTCAATCACCACCTCACCCTACTGCCCTCCGGATGCAGCTTCAGAGCACTGAGTTGCAGAAGGGCTTGCTCAAACTGTATGTTTTCACTGTTAATGTTAGAAGAGAAAGGGCTTTTGGGATGAGGACTAAAAGATGTGTTTGGTAAATGTAATGCTAACGTTACATCGGGTAACCACACTGTAAACTTCCTCAACTCTAGTAGCATGCAGAACAGAGCCTCTGTTATAGTAGCATCCAGGACCAGCTTCCACACAGTGTGGTAATGCTACACAGTGGATGTGCTAATTGTGAACAGGGACTTTAGTGTTAGTTAGTTAATGCTATGCTAACCCAGGATCAGGAGCATTTAGATTGCCTCTCAACGGCTCTCAACATGTCGACGGCGAGGTGGCGGCTCATAGCTAACGCTGCTAACAGCCCTAACAGCCAAACCACAGCCAAACTGCGGACAGAGCGAACAGTGTTTACCTGACGGGGAACCGGAGGCTGGGTGCTAAGCTGTGGGCCGTGTCAGCATTATCAGCTGCAACTGCCGTAGAGAGCAGTGCAGAGCAGCGGCAGATAGCTGGGCAGCGAGGCACCGAGGGAGAGTGACTTAATTCTCTGCTCAGGTAGACATTACTCTACGCTCTGATCTTCACATAGCATGTTAGGAATGTTAACTAAAACTCCTTTAAATATCGAGAAGCAAAAAAAGAACAGGGACTGTATTATCAAGATTGGCTCCACTGTAATGAATGATGAAGTGTGTGTGTCAGCGGGTCAGCTTGGCCTCAACTTCATTCTGCTCAACCCATCTGGCAGCCCACGGTGGTTGCTCCGATGCCCTTGTCAAAAAAGATCACACCTCTCAAGTAACAACTTGATGCCCTACCATAGTCCCCTATCTTATGCAGTCAAAGGTGAGTTAACGTTTGTATTCATCGTCATCCTCACCGTGCTGCTCTTACTCCTAAGCCCCGTCTACAATGCAGCAAAGTTTACGGCATTAAAGCCAAGTTTTTTTGTCTTTTCACCGTGAGAGAGCTGAGGCTGAGGAATATTGCCTGAGGATGTTTCATATCCCCACGGCCCCGACTGCACACTCTGCTCCCTGCTCCCTTCTTCATCTCTTTTTCTTAATCACTCGCCTTTTCACTCTCTTACCATACCTCTCCCTTTTTCCTCTGGCTTTGTCTTACTAAAACTAACCTGCCTCTTTTCTCCTACTAATTCCTTTAACTCCCCTCCCTTTCCTCTTCTCTGTCTCTGTGCATGCCTTTTCTTCTCCTTCACTATCTCTTTTTTCTGTTCATTTTTCCCCCTCCATGTCTTTCTTGTCTTTCTGTGTTTCGTGGACCTCCCCCCTCCCTGTCAACCCAGCAGCATCCAGAGGAAGAGGCCGTGCTGTCACCATGGACTGGCTCCGAGGAAGAGGAGCAAGTGAAAGTTACAGAGAGGAGGCAGGCAGGGAGGGAGGGAGGGGGAGAAGAGGAGGGGAAGGAAAACATGACAAGGAGGAGGTGTTCAGATGACAAGTCCCTTCAAGTTTTGTGAAGTGAGGGAGCTGCAGAAAGGGAGAAAGAGAGAGACGGGAGGGAGGAAAGGAAGGGAGGGGGACACCAACAGGCATGCAGGATGTTTGATTTTTTTTGAGGAGAAGAGCTCAGGGATGCCACTCGTGCACTTCTCCCCACAGGCTGGCCGTTCTTCGAGCGCTCCCTGAATAAGCTAGCGGACTGCACAGTGCAGTGGGCAGATGTTGCTCACATCCAGCTCATTGGCTGAATGCATAATTAGCTTGTTGTTTATATGAACCATATCTTACCCGTCAGTTGAAGGGCACGCAGTTTTAAGCAATATACATTTCTCAGCGCCTTTCCCGTCACATGTTGCGGTTCATCCTACTTTATTCATTGTGTGGTATCGCCACGTAAGGCTAATGTTTTGATACGTCAAAATGCAGCAAGCATACACAATCATCTTAACCTGAATTATTGATTAGCAGTGCGCTGCCGTTAGTTGAGCATTAATGTTTAAGCCAGCACGGTATGGAGCTGTAATAAGTCATTCACAGGATTGAATGACGGAGCATTTGAACCCCCCGTTGGTCTGTCATACGTTTCTGCCTGCTTTTCAGTTCCCCTTTCCCAACATCCGATAAATCAAGCCCCTTCACTTCAAAGTGCAGAGGCATTTATTTTGAACAATTCCACATGGGAGGTTGTGAAGGCCTGTTGATCACGGCTCAAGCCATTATCGTTGATGTGCACACATACGTTTTCAAGTTAAGAAATCCCAGACTGTGAAAAAAATAGCTTTTCAGAAGACTTGTGTTTGTCCCTAAGACACTGCACAAAAAGATCAATTACTTTTTTCCACGATTGAGACTTCATCTCCGCTCAATTTCAAGTGGAGATTTGGGCTTTTCCAATGCTAGTACTTCTCTGAGTGACGCTACCAGGACCCACTGGGGGAAAAAAAACAGATCAGATTGAGAGTATCAGTCCAATAATGGCCTGATGAGACAGACATGGGGTGAGGGGAACAAAAAAATGTGTGTTTGGCGTAACAACAAACAACACGCAGGCCGTGAAACACAGCGGGCTGTGATTGGTTTGAGTCCAGTGTGTAGTCCACCATGTTATCTCGGCCAAGTCACAGCAAGAATATATGACTTTATGATTGCCTTATCTGACTCATCGTGATCCCAGCGTTTAAAGGATTGATGCAGTGCGATGATGCACTTTCTCGCTGACATTGTGTTGTGCTCTCTCCGCCTGTTCTCATAAAATCTTCCCAAAGCGTACAGAGAGTCTGAAAATAATGTTGCAGACAGAAACTGAATTTGTAATATTGATAATGTTCTTGCACATGCAGTACCTTCCAGCTTTTCATCATTAAATTGACAGGACTGTAAAGTGTGGAACCTTTCACAAAAAGGCTGTATAAGATCCAGTAGCCTCCAGAGACATCAGATCAACACCTGGGCCCCTGCACGCAGCTGTTGAAGGTGCAATAAAATCATCTGTCACATCTTTCACAAGCTGAAATTGGCTCATTTGTTGTATTTGTTATTAAAGTGGTTTATTTATTTACTTTAATTTCATAATAAGCTATGTAGGCATTGAAAGTGTTTTAGGAAAATATTTAAAGTTGACATAATCAAACATATGCGCTTGTCGTCTTCCAGAGCATCATATCAGTCCTGTTGTTTTAGGGAGACTAGCTGGAAGGTAAACAGCATTAACTTGTGTTATTAAAAGGCCCAGCCAAAATGAACAGTGAACATCATCATGTGCAAGGTGTATGCTAATCTACATTGTGCAGGATGTTCAAGTTGACATGATGTTAGAACAACGTTTGGACAAATAACTGTGGATTTAAAGGCAGGTGTATCTGACAGCTCCTGCTGCTTCCACCTACTGTGATTGTTAGAACAGCAAGTTTAAGAGGGTTTTTTTTCACTTCCCACTCTCTGGCTCACCTCTCCACCAACTCTCCACAAATACAGCATCTCTGCCTAAGAATGCTACGCCGAGTTACGCAACATGATCACTTGGGGACACGTTGACCAACGCGTTTTCATGATTTCCTTTCACCTGAACAGGAGATCATTCCGTCTGCGTGGTGGCGTTCTGCGTAGACTATCGGCTGACAATGACTGCCCTCTCAGTGTGACTCTTATGCAGCGCCCTGAAATGCTTCTCGTTTCTCTGTTGCCTCATTATAATCCTTTGTGTGTCCTCTGTGAATGGCTGGTGATGAATATGCAAATGTACCATCAGAGAGCAGCATGGGTAATTATCACAGCAGAGAATGAGGCTTTTTGAAATTCTCTGACTGCTGAAGAGAGAACCAGAGGTCTTCAGCATGTGTGAGACTGTGTTTATCACTCTGGGCGAGCTAATGGCTTTGACGTTGTGGCCATGGTGGTGCTTACCAAACCTGTTGAGGCTTTTGTGAGTTCTTTTTTTTATCCTTCATAGAATTACTCCCTCTGCACAGCAAGTTGAATTGTGAATTTGGCAAATTTTTAAAGCTTTCACAATTGTGTTGCAAAATAGTTCCTTTTTCCCCTCTGCAAAATGCTTTATCCAGCTGCTTCGTCCAGCTGATGCATAGAGCTGGTTACAGGGTCTGCCCATCACTTATCTAGATTCAAGTTTCAAGGATGATTTATCGTCATTCTGCGACACAGAGTTACACAACCAAATGCTCTTGTCCATTTATGCTACAAACAAAATAAAACCAGTAATGCTTTCCTGTAGTGCGTCTTTTGAATTTGCATCTGAGGGAATGTAAACAGCAGCAACAAAACAACGACTTGACGACTGATGTGCTTTGGTCGTGATCAACGCAGAGACAGACGGAGCATCAGTATTCACCCAGGCACTAATGAGGACCGCTAGGAGGTGCAGGGGCCCCGTGGTGAACAGTGGGGTCCTGGCTCCAGACCTCAGCACGTCCCTGGTCCCCGGGAGTCAAATGTCTGATTATGCGCAGAGGTGTTCACAGATAAAATAGAGAGAAGCAGAGAGACAAACTGAGAGAGACAAATAGAGTTGGAGGGGAAAGAGAGACAACAAGAGTTTGCCTTCAGGAGGAAATGGGAAAGGCGGTGACTCCCACAAGAGAGTCCAGCTTTGAGAGCTCCGGTCCTCAGACTGAGTGGCCCCCCGACTGGGGTGGAGAGAGGTAGACTGCCTGGGGTCAATTAACCTCCAGAGCAACCCGAGCTGGGCTCTAAGGAACACTGGTTTTTATAGTTACCGACGAGGCACAATTTGTCTCCTCGGACTGCGAGGGTGCTTGCGTAAAGCAGGTCATGGAGCAATGAGGCGTAGAAGGCAGCTAAAAACAATCCTCTCTTTGGCCTGCCATGTCACTTCCTCTCAGAAACACTTCCTTTAGCAGGGTCAGATGCTGGGACAACTTTTGAAGGAATTTCGCCAGCAGCAAAAAAAAAGTTAGTTTCCCACAGAAATTGTATTTCCATTTGATGTATTTTCATTGTTTTAGAGAACAAAGGCATGTCATCTCCAAAGCGCTCCGAACAATAGGTCGGATCTTAAATCCAAGAGATTCCGTCCGGGAGGGTAGATCGCCACAGTCATCGAGGACAGAAGCACAACATAAATCATCACCCCCGAAAAGTTGCCAGCCCCTTTCAAGAGATAAAAGTCCATTTGTCAGTGAAGTCAGCAAACTTCCCACAGTTCTTGTAGCTGCCTGGCACGCCGCCAAATAAACCCACCAAGCAGAAAGGCCGAGGCTATGATGTGTGTATCTGCAAGGGTATGACATACTCCATTCTCCTCTCTCGCATTCCTAATGTGATTAAGTCAGGCCCGTTAATGCGATAATCTTGCAACAATGCTGAGTATAATGCTCCAATCAATGCCAATAAAACTGCACCCTTTCCTCCTATTGGCCAAGCGAAAATCACACAAGTCATCGAGTCTGTGTTCGCTCCTCCTCGCCTCCCTCCATTTCGTCTCCAACCTTTCGGCTGCAACAAATAAACAACAAAGAACACGGGCAGGATGAAAGAGAGAAAGTGACACCGTGATTCACGCATGAAAGGAGCGTTTTCTCTGTCGTCTCCGCTTCCATGTGAAGACGGGCAGTGTCTCCTCTGTCTGTCTCTACTTCCTCTCCTCCCATCGCTCTGTGGGAGTCTGTCAGAGAGGCAGCGAGCATGCATCAGAGGGAACTTGCAGCAGTTCATGTACAGTAGAAGCCCGCGTGGATCGCAGCGGGTCTGAGGGCCATTAAAAGTCCCCATCATAGGACTGTCTCCGCTGCAGTTCCTTTGGAGGAGGAGGAGGAGGATTACAAATAGGTGAAGAGTCAGGCAATCATCTGCTCGGCCATGCCCGGTCGTCACACTGTAGGAACCTTTTAACCATTGACAAGGAAATGAGAGGTTGTTCCTGATATGTCCTGCTATTGGTCAGCTTTCCACAAATGTTTATCTTTGCTTCAGTTTTCTTCTTTCTCTGCATCATATCTCTGCAAAATGAGTAAATCATCGCTATACCAATAACCTTCATTTTGTTTATGGGGATTTTGGTTTGATTTGGAAATGAGGATAACTTGTAACTGTTTCTCATCCTTTTTATAAATTCAGTACTCAAAGTTGTTTGTTGTTTCAGCTCACACGTCATATGTTCTTCTGGCTGTAAACGCAGCCTAGTTGAGATAATATTTATGAGATTAGAAGCCAGACATGGAAGTGATAGTGATGATTGTGTGATAAGAATCAGATCTGCAGCTCTATTCTATAAACTAGACTTTTGAAGGTGGTTCTGGAAGTGAAAGTCCTATGAATATTTATTATAGACAATATTAGGTGACTGAATGTTGAAGCAATTCCATGGCTCAGGTCGACAGAAGAATCTTAACTGGTTGAATCATTAGTCCAAAAGATTAACAAGTGCATTCAAAATGATGTGGTTCTTTTGATGAAAGATCAAGGGTATTTTTCAAGGGAAGTTAAATACAACTCCCAAAGTGCATTTGGGCTATAAACATCCAATCACAGAGTTTAATGTTCAGTCACTTGGGCAGGAGATTGCTGTGTTTTTACAATCTGCAGCTAAAACTAATTATTTTTTATTAAGTAGTCCATCTTTGATGAATTCAGCTTCCACGGGGCCGTGTTTTGTTAACATCCGTTAACACTTCTTCTCCATAGCAACAGCAGCCTTCACTGCATTAACCTGGAGAGCATAAAGTGTTTCTATGTTAAGCAGCATTGAGGATATCGTTGAAAGAAAGGCAAAGATCATGGGAATACAGAATCGGGGAAAACACTTCCAAAACCAGCAGCTCCTCCCACTTTCAACCACAAAATATTGTCAAATTGACCTTTTTAAGTCAAGCAAAATGACGACCATGCCACCCTTATTGTACACAAAGACGTATTTCTCTCCAGAAGGTGAAGCCTCTTCGAAACAGAATTGAATTCTGTGTTAGTTGCGGATGATGTCACTTGCCAATCAAAGAGATTGTTTGCAGGCAGATCGTTGACTGAGGTCTGTTCCATTTACCGCACCGTTGCAGGAATCAATGGGACGTATAGTTAACGAGGGACAACTGGAACAAATGGTCGTCTGCTCCAGTGAACACTCATGGGCCGCAGTGTAAAATTCCATTTACGCTTATTGTCTTGCATTAAGCCGATCATGTTATCAATTAGCAACTTTGTACATTTATTATATTTACAGTATATTTAGTAGAATTTGACAACATTGCCTATTAGAGATCGCAAAACTGTAGGCCTAATGCATTTTGCAATGTTGTGTATAGTATTACATATTCTCACATTTATAGCTAAATTGTTGCTGCTAAATATGTAAATAAAATAAAAACTTATTCCGGCATCATTTATTTTCAAATGATTTATGTTCTATTCAACATTAAGCTCTCATAGTAAAAGTAATCCACTCTATGATAATTAGGTTTTTGTTATTTTCTGCCAATGTACTTTAGAGAAAAAGCAGTAAAAAGTATCTGTCAATCATCTATCAAAGAAATAAATGCATAAATATGTGAAAATGTGAAGAGAAAGCATGTAGGGTAAAACATCAGCGGCCCAGCTGGCTTCTCTGCTAATTATTGGAGCCAAAACACTTTTTCACAACTCTTCTTTCTCTTAAATAAGCTTTTATTTTCCTCTGGCCAACAATGGGAAACAGGGAGATGGCGGCTGAAACAGTGGCTGGCTAAATATGGGCCTTTCATCCGGCTTAACTCTACAAATGGACCTCATTGTCTTGAGGAATTCGATTTTCTGCCATTCTGAGTGCACGCTGTGCCTCTCTCTGGGGCCCGACTGCAGCGAGCGGGGCCCTTATCAACAGCGCTCAGAGTGTGGAATTGAGGAATTGAGTTCTGCCTCAAATCAAACCATGAGAAAGAGCGAACATGAGTGAGAAGAAAGAGAGAGACGCGGAGAGGAGGTGGGGGGGGGGAGTTCGGGATGAAAATCTCCAGATGCTTCCACTCTCCCACTTAGACACACGCCACACGCACTCATCATCACGGGTGGAGCTGCTCAACCACTCACGAGTGTGTGTCGCATGCATAGCGCATGCGTACCGTATAACCTCCCATTTAGACACTCGAATACACGCAGGCGGTGGAAAATGTGCCAGCAAACCCATTGATGGCGCTCTCGGTGGAGGAGCTTTTATACGCTCTAGTTTCCAGTGTTATCTTCTAGTGCTCGGAGCCAGTGCCCAAATAGAGCTGTATTCATCTCAAGATAGAGGCTGTGGTACTTTGCAAGCGCATGTGCACTTGAGTGGATGTGTATTTGTGTGTGTGTGATGAACTGCAAGGCATTACATTGTACGGTCAACAGTTATTGAAAGAAAAACAAACTGTATTACTATTATTATTGTCATATACAAATAGGTACAGACATGGCATTTGAACTGTGCATTTAACCCATCCTGAGCATTTTGAGGAACAGCGTCTGCTGTTAGAATCGTCATTACTGAAGGAAAGAAGAAAAACATCAATATAGCGAGTGACCCAGAACTTTTGAGCCGCAGTGTGTATTCTTTTTGCAAGAAAAGCAATTGAAGTTCTTTTGATGTATATATGTATTTTTGAAATGTTGTTTTGCTGTGTTCCAGAAGGCAAGAGACCACTTGGTCTGCCATCACTGTAACTCTGCACAGTTGAGAGGTGTTGACGTGTTCGAGCCTCTCTCGCTCATTGTGATTGTTGCCTGTGAGCTCCTGTAAAGCCTGCTAGTTCTCATTATGACAATGATCAGTATTGTGACAGTAATGAAGCTCGATCCGTGTCTCAGACTAAGCCGCGTTGGGTCCCCGTGAAAGTGACGGAATGTCATGGAAAAGTCCTTGAATTTGATGTTTGAGAAGTTGTGGAAGCTCTGATTATAATTATGAATAATTAGCACACAAATTAGTCTTCATCATGAAAATGAAAAAAACAAAGTCTAGAAATTAGTGAAGTAGACTTTCTCAAAGTCAATTATTTCTGTCTACTGCAGCACAATTAAAGACACTCTTGGTTATTTCAATAAAGTTTGGGTGAAAATTGGTCGACTGTGTTTGGGGAATTAGAGAAGAGAAACTTCATCATTGGCTGTGCTCAGTGGTGTTGCAATATACCGGTATTGACGATGACCATGATATTCAAAAATGAAATATTGATATCATGTTGATAATACACATAGGACGCTGTCGTGTAAATAACCCAATGCCTCTAAACACTCCCTACTACTATTTTGAGTGTAATTAATTTGCCAAAAAAAGAGACAAATCGCACAACAAAGTAAGTTAAAGATGAATTTCACTGATAGCATAATTTTATAGCATTTAAAAACAATACTATAGTCATCGCCTAGTATGACACGTAGCACTAACTTGTTAGTGGCGTGCATCTACTCTATTTATAAGATGACTGCTAATTGGGTCCAGAGTTCCATATCTGATACGGCATGTTACAATATGTCCGTTGCCATGTGTGTGACACCAATCATAGTGTTTGACTGAACCTATTTCGTCACGATGTGTAGAGTGAGAAGTGACGATAATAAGTCACGTGTGTCCCAGCTCCATACTACATACTAATTGTCATGGTAGACCTAAACAAATAAAATCAACACACCTAACCGCTCTATACTAACAGGAAGTGATATGACATTAGACGTCCATCAAAGTTTGAAATGTCACTGCCAGTCAATCTTCCCAAACACAATGATAAAATGTCCTGGATAGTGATGCTGTTTTTTTTTCAAAATATGTGCATTGCATTGTGGGAGAATAGTATTCATCAACAACACATTTAAAAATGTAGTATGCATTCCACCTGGTCTCTGTATACATACTTTCCAGTGTGGACACACGATAAGCAAAAAACTGCTTGGAATTAGTATGTAGTTTGGCCAGAATTTGAGCCTACAGGTGGATGCTGGGGGGGGCTTTTGAAGCTACAGCAACAAGCAACAGCATATAGCAGCGTTCAGCAGACCGGTGCTGCAGCAGACATGAAGGCAGTAAGCCATCAGAGTAGCAGAACGGAGGTGGCTGCCCAAAGCAGCTTTGCAGATTTCCCCTCATAAAAGCCACATTTCAACCTTGTATTTCTTTTATTACATTCACTGATGTGTTTTTAAATGACATGCAAACTGAACACGCTCATTTAATTAACTGCTGCCCATGCATCACACCAATATAGTTACACCATTCTTGAGAAAGCAATGTTCAGTTTAATTTTCTCATGCGATCAACTTCACCAGAGCTCTCATCGTTGTGACAAGCCGAGTAAACAGTGCTGTTTTTTTCACTGCTCTCTTCCTCAGGCTGATGTCATACATCTCATTAACCAATTAACCAGAGAGAGAACGGGAGACGGACAGAGAGAGAGAGCGAGAGAGAGACGTCTACAGGTAAGGACACACACAGAAACACACTCAGCGCTACTATCAGTCTGATGTGAAGTGGTGCCGTTTACAGCAGGGCAAGCACTGAGTCACCTTGCTGGTGAATGTCATTCACCAGGACACGGTAACTTGGCCCAGTGGTGTTCTTAAACCACCGCAGGGCATCAAGCCAGTGTGTGAGGCGTCAAGGCTAAGTTGCACATTGAGGTGTGACATCACCGCTGGTTGTTGGGACAATACACCAGGGTTGCCAGGAGCTCAACGGGAGCTTTCACCCACTGAGCTCAACTTCTCTGAAATGTCTCCTCTGGGCTGCAGCTGGTAAATACAGCCGAGAGGCAGAGCCGTCATTTTTAAGAGGTAATAAAAAGAGGGGCAGAGAATTATTTGGTTTGAGTTATGAGTCAATATTTAGCAACTTTGCAGTCACTGGAATCATCAAAATGATGAGTTTTCAATATGCTTTATTTGTTTGGCATAGAACTTATTCATTCCAATAACTTGTAGGTGAGTTATTGTGCTGTAGCTCGATGAAGTGATGTGTTTAAAAAGCAGTATTGTGTACAGCAGTAGGTCATACGAAGAAACAAATCAACACTCATGTGAATACAGTGTTTGTATTGTGCAACAATAAGTCATTTAACAGAACATAAGAGGTATAATAATACAACATATTTCCCTTTTGTACATAACGCAGCTGCCTTGCTTTGCACACAGTACCATGCTGCAACACATGAGGATTTCTCTTTTTGACGTGTGCATGGAACACAACAGCCACGCAAACATGCATCTATGTCCCCCCCCCCCCCCCCCCCCCCCCACTCGGCACTAACACACACACACACACACACATATAGACTTGTAATGATTGTTAGCTGTGGGGAGCCAAGTTTCACATGCACCACCAGCAGTTTCACCTGAACAGATGATGTTGCTCATTTAGTGAGCGCGAAAGGCGTCACATTTAAACAGCGTGTGCTGCACAGAGCTTGAAACAGAGCGACAAAGTGTGCTTCGAGGCTGTTTGCCTGTGTGCTCGGGAACACTTATCTAAGCATGTGATGTGATCTTGCTCATATTGACTGGTGTGAACAGAACAGCATGGCCCCTCTGTAGCTCTGTTCATGTGTGTGATGGAGAGAAGTTGCCCAGGTGACCGTGACCAATTTTCACCTGTATTGTTGCTACTGCTGTTTATATACGGGAGCTTCAATCAGTGCAGTATGTACTATGTGCGTACAGTGCATGTGAGATGGAATGGCTGCCAGTGTAGTAGAAAAATATGGGTTCAAGCTGAACAAGTAGGATCCTACACTCCCAACTATGCAACTTGATAAAGTTTTAGCTGGATCCTTCCTGACTGGTCTGCTGGATTTACATTCCCGCAGGAAAAGTGCCGATATCTGAAGCAAATTTTACATTGTGGCCAAACCGTGAAATTACAATTATGCCATGAGGTCCGAAAAGACTTTCCCATCGACTTACTTTGGAAAAGAGACGTCTGTAAATCAGCACATCATCTTTTTTTTGAAGTAGATTAACTTCCCTGTTCAAACACTTATATATATATATATATATATATATATATATATAAAAGCCCTTATTTAAATCATTAGGTCCTTGAAGTAAAAGTAAAATACACTAATAGCCGAATCCACAGTTATTGTCCCTCCTGTGTTCATGTGACAGAGCTGGATAGAGGGAATGAACCGAGGTCTGAAGGGGGGTCAAAGGACCCGCTACTGTGCATGTATGGGCTCATGGATGCAGAAGATCGCCGCAAGATCCGGGTAATTTCATCTGAATTTTCCACTCGCAAGTCGAACATTTGTTTTGCTTCATGCCCCACTGAGCAACTTTCATCGGAATGAGCAGGGCCCCGCCTCCAACCCTGTATCCAGCTCTCTTTAGACATCGAGGCTTCAGGCCCGTACAAGACATCATAGAGCACTGGCTTGAGTAGTCAGTGATCTGGATATCTTATTTACTGTCTTATGCACATTCAAGTGCACATGAACTAGAAGACACCATGAATACCGTTGTTAGGCGAGAACATCACATCTCACGAAATGTAAGACTTTGTCTCCTCTCTCAAACGCTGCTCTGATATTTCTCAGTGTTATGATATTTATTTTGCAGGTGCCTGCATGTGCACCAGCATGTATGCATGGAGTGAGGACCTATGCAAATGCATATCTGCAGGTGTGGTCCAATCTCGAGCAAAGCGGCTGCTCGAGGGCCACACGTGTAATTGAGGTCAGGCCTAGTGCCTCTCAGCCTTGTTCTCCAGTCAAGTCTCACTGATTTCTCTCTGGTCATTTCTCCAGCAAAATGTCCATCATTACCCCCCCCCCCCCCCCCGACAACGACGGCTCTTATCCAGCCCCATTAAGATTTCGATTCCCCCATGTCCTCTGACGACAAGCTGTAATAGCTCAAAAACATCTATTTAGGCAGATGGGAGAGGATTTATTAGAGAGGCGTATTTCATGAATATAACCCCATCTTCTCATCAGCCAAAGCACTTTTGATTACAGGCCTTAATAAGTGAGTGTCTTTCTGAAGGGTGAGTGCCCCGCAGCTGACCTAAAGCTATTATAAATTGGAAGAGTTGGCCATTGGAATGTGTTCATTTCGTCTGCCATTAGCAAACTTTGATTAAAAAAACGGATAGGAAAAGGGCACACACCTGCACGTTCACACCCACATGCATACTCGGGGAATGAAGGGGACCTTCGAGGATATGGGAGGTAATGAAAGCACACATTTCTGGTATGATCAATGCAGCTTTTGTGTTAGCTGCTTACAATACTCATAGGAGGGAGATATAGAGTGTGTGTGTGTGTGTGTGTGTGTGTGTGTGTGTGTGTGTGTGCGTGTGTGTGTGTGTGCAGTTTGCTCCTGGGGGTTATGAATCAGTGCAGATCTGTCCTAAATGCATTTTGATTTATTTGTGTAGGCGCACAATATTTTCCCTCTACATTAAAGGCTGGCTTGAAGGCTAACCTTTACCGCTGAGTGGAAGCCTGGTTTGGTGGAAGTGGAAATTATTTCAGGGTCAGACGACGCGCTGTGCACATAAAAGCTCCTGTAATGCCCGGAGTTGTTGTTTACTGCATTGGGAAGAAGAGTTTTCTTGGGGGTTTGGCGCTTTAAGGGGTTATCAAAGCAAGGTAGACCTCCGCACGCAGCATGAAGACAGTGGAGACGTTCGCTGATTTCTTGATCACCACGTCTCCAACACAATAATGGTCTCTTTTGTGACTAGAAAGAAAAAGTACTTTGCAGCTTACTGCGATAACAAAGTACAACATCTGCGTGAAAGCCCCGTCTTTCGGTCACACAAGGTTCATTTCTTGATGACGGAGCTTTAATTCATTCGTCTTGTACAGGGCAACTCCTTGACCTTGTGGATGGAGATTAATGAAGAGCTTTAGTGGCGATGAAGGCTATCAGGCACCGTGCTCCCCTCGTCTAATAGAGCAAGAGTTTTACATCACCAATTATGTCGTTTGCATTCCGCTTGTTCTGTCAGGGGGAGCCCGGTCAGCAGACCAGGCTGTGGTATATTTGTGGTAGTAAAATATCGTGGTCATTCAAAAGCGAGAGGCCCAGAGTGAATAAATGTGTTCTTGTTTTAATTTAATTTCTACTTTTAATGATGAGGAAAGTATACGAGAGAATTAAAAGCAGGATTGGAAAAGCCAGCTTGTAAAAAAACAACCTCGTGCATTTCTGCTACCTTCATCGAGCTGCACAAAGGCCTGTGCCCCTCTGCAGTTAAACATTATTGTAAAAAACGTCCACAGCCTTTTTGATCACGGGGTGCAAAGCATACAAGTGGAAATGTGAGCAATTACTATTCTTTGCTCCAATTATTTTCAGCCAGGCTCTTTGGGTTCTGCGCTCTGCTTTTCTGTGTCATTTAGATTTTTCTTTACTCTCCAAAAAACAGGACTTGAAATTTTGATGTGAGGGGAAGATCAGCCTCACTATCTTGTCATCTGAAGAAGGGCAAAGCAAGATACAGGTGATGGTATAGCAGAGGCTAAAGGGTGACAGAGAACTCTACTGTAATCAATAGATGTGTAATTGGAAGCTGTCAGGCAAATGTTTTAGTATCCTTGTTGGTAATAGCTGCTCCATCGTTTTCTACAAAAGATAAGGCAATTTGGTTCAGGTTGCATGAGGCTAAAGAACGTGCTCAGCGGGCCCTTGTGTGATGTAAGGGAGCTGCTCTCTCTCTAACCATTCAGAGCGGATGCATCTTTGATGATGTTCAAATGACAGCGCACTGTTCGCTCATCATTGATGGGAAATCTTTTCAACCCCAGGATCCCAGGCAGCATGGAGAGAGAGACAAAGAATGATTTGCACATCAATTCATGTAAAAACCCTTTGAACGGCATGTTTTACTCAGCACAGCTCCTTATTCTTGCATGTTAAAGTTTTTTAGTTTTTTTTTCTAAGTTGATAGATGAGTAAATGTTTGGCATCATTGCCCTTGGTTGCATATTTGGGGGTCTGTACTGAGTGTTTTGTATTGCACGCGAGAGTGTCAAGAGAGGACAACACTGTTTGGTTGGTGGGAACTTGAGTTTTTGTGGCAAAGACCCATAACCATTAACTATTGTGTGGCATATTGAAATTTGCTATTTTGCAATTAGCCGAATGAGAAATGTTCTCAGATTAAGAAGCAGGGAAAACACGTCTCATAAACCTCTCCAGAGTGTACTTGTGTCAGTTGGTTGTGACATGCAGGCTGTCTCACATGGAAAAGTCTGTCCACGTTAATGGAATCCTGGATGCTATACTAAAACAGCTCAAAGTGTCGATGATAATTATCATATCTATTAGTTTGGCTTATAATTCTACTAAAAAATAATAAACTAAAACGAATGAAGTGCCATTTTTTTACTCATTCTGAAAATACAGGGAACATTGCAAGTGATGTCCTTTAATTAAACTATTACCTTAGAGGAAAATGTTGATATTTTGGGAAATGCACTTATCGGCTTTCTTGCAGAGAATTTGAGATAAGAGAATCGATACCACTCTCAGGTCTGCGTGTTAAAAATTGAGACGGAGCCAAGAGACAATTAGGGTAGCTTAGCATAAAGACTGGAATGCAGGAGGAAACAGCTGGCCTGGCTCTGTTTCAAGTTCAAAAGTACACCTACACTGTGCTAGCACCACTCAGCTCACTAATGAATCCATTCACAAATAGAGATGTAAAGATCAGGGAGTTACGTGCTGTACATACTTCTTGACAAACAGCATCCAGGTGCTGTCACAGCATCTGGCCACATGTTTTCTGAGCTTTGGAGGTGCTAGTAGGCTATGAAAGAGAGTAAGACTAGCTGCTTCCCCCTGCTTTCAGTCTTTATGCTAAGCTAGGCTAATCGCCTCCAGAAATGAGAGTGGAATTAAGCTTTTCATCTAACTCTCAGCAAGATAGAGATTAAGCGAACCGTCAAACTATTCCTTTAATTTTTCCCAGAAGAAAAGGAAACATTTAAGTAAAGTGTGACGTAATGAATGCTGAAGGATGGGCATTTCCTATCATGGAGACTGAGTGGTATGGCCCAGAGTGTTGGCCCCAGGGGGGGGGGGACAGATGTCAGTGAGATCATTGAAAACCCTGTCCTTTCCTGCCATTGCCAGCCACACAGCAACGCCGGCTGGCCGACGCTCCCGAGCAGGCTCTAAAGTGGGATCTGTGATGTTGCCATCAACCTCTCCGCGCTGACAACACACTCTGTAGTTGTGACGGCTGCGAGCCCAGGCCCGTCCCCGAGCATCTGTTCCGTCCTCTCACTTGCTGGCTGGTTCTCTGCTTGTGACACCAGATCCATCCACATGCATCTGTGTTCCTGTCTTCGTACCTGTCTGCATAATAACTTCTCCCGTCTCTTGGGCGCATGTCATCAGTTACTGTCCTCGTCTGGAGTGGTCGCTCAAACTCAAAGGTTGTCAGTACTTTCAGTGCTGCTCGTCGTCATCAGCTGTACTGCCACAGAGCCTGCCTATGCTATACAAAGAGTATCGATACAGGTAATGGTGTATATAAACA
Source organism: Anarrhichthys ocellatus (assembly GCF_004355925.1). Lineage (NCBI taxonomy): Eukaryota > Metazoa > Chordata > Actinopteri > Perciformes > Anarhichadidae > Anarrhichthys > Anarrhichthys ocellatus. The sequence goes on along the minus strand of NW_022280063.1, from coordinate 3,266,704 downwards.
AGAACATTAAGATTAGATTGAAAATCAGTAAAGTACTCATTCGAGAAAACAGCCAAAACCTCCCAAATTGGGAGCTTGCTGCAGATAATAAATCACTGGTTCTGTAAAGAGGGCTGTCATTATTGCCAAATAAGCCCAAGCTGTTCCTGGTGTGAAGTGGATGGTCTAGATCACATCAAAAAGACACAATTTGGCCATAATTACTGGCATCTTGTTCAGTTTCATGCTTATTATATGGCCTACTCACCAAGATATTAATTATTTCACAAGAAATGTTGATTGACATTGTAATTGTAACCAATTTTGGTTAATTACATTGTCAAGAAATTTACAACTTTGGCCGGAGTCAAACCACAGAAGCTTCGAAGTGAAAGTCTCCTGCGACGAAATCAAACTTCATATCCGTCACAAATAATGTAACTATACTATATAGCATAATATGCAACACTATACACGAAATGCATACAAATCACAGCATCAACTGATCCTCCCTGATCGTCTTATTATGTCTAATTACCTCATAAGACCTTTACCTTCACGGGAGCACAAATGCAAAATCGAAGCAGTCCTCTTTGACTCTGAGAGTTACCAGAGGAAGACCAACAGTGGGGTCAAACCTGCAAATCAACAGTGGACAGTGGCAGGGTCGAGGTTCACCCCATGCACAGCATTTCAAATAATAATTTGCCCGCCACTCAGCATCCAACAAGAAAGGAGGCGGGTGGTGAGGGGCAGGGGGCTAAACCACGCAGCCTTCAAATAATGAGGAAGGAATGATTTCAGTTGGGATTTCTAATTCTGCCAGCCTGTGATTAATCCCATCAGTAAACAAAGCAGAGGTCATCGTGTTTTGGAGAACTCCAATTAGAGAGTAATCAGTGCTAATCAGACAAGCTGCTCACCGGCATCTTGGTGATTTCGGCAGTAAAGGGCTCTCTAGTGAATAGTCTGCCCTCCACACTGAGAACGACCGACCCGCACTCTGTGATCCCATGTTAAGGGAGTGGGAGGCGGAAGAAAGGAAGGAGGCTAATTAGCGGTGCCATTCATTAGCGACTTTGTGTGATGTGTGCTCGGGTGGGCCGGCGAAATGTGAGCGTTGCTCTGATGTGGCGAGTGGGCTTTGAGTCAATGTGAGTACATGTAGGTCTTGTGTGGTAAGCTCAGGTACAGTTAAGAAAGAAGAGAAAAACTAGATATCACCAGAGGGCATGCTGATGTAAATGAACAGTGACTCACTGGTTTCTTCTGTTTGTCCAGCCTGGAATCATAAAACTTGCCTTTGCATCTGATGCCAGCTTTCAAGGTTAAAGGCCTGGCCAGATGAGATTGTTTGCCAATCAAAGAGACACTTTGCATTTACAGCTACATGGGGGGAACAAAATCAACTTTCTTTCGCTTGTATTATAAAAACGACGTTGTCACTGTCAGATGCATGTGTACATTTGATATTATGAACCCGTACAAAAATTACCACTTTCATAAATTGGAGGAATTAGTTTTACATTTTGGTTAATATGCTTTAATGCTTTCTTGCCAGATTTCGATGAGAAGATCAATACCACTCTTGTGTCTGTACGTTCAATATGAAGCCAGTGGCTGATAGCGTAGCTTAGCATAAAGACTGGAAATAGCGGAAAATAGCTAGCCTGCTCGGTCCTAAGAAAACAAAGTCTGCCTTTTGCACCTCTGAAGCTAAGCCTGCACAAAAACCAACTATAAAAATGACAATTTATGGTTTTACTTGGTATGTGCTGGACTATTTCTTGGCTGGGCAACCTGGTGACAAATAGCCTCGATGATATCACTGCTCCTGGTCGAGAAAAATATCGAAACTCAACGACCTGAGAAATAGTTGTTTGGTCATGAAATATAATGTGTTAATTAGTGAGCCGTGGTGTGCTTGTAGACAGATTTTGTCAACTCTGGACAGTCGGGCTAGCAGTTTCTCCCTGTTTCCAGTCTTTATGCTAAGCTAAGCTAATCGTCCCCTATCTCCAGCTTTCGTATTGAATGCGCAGAATGAAAGTGGTATCAATCTGCTCATATAGCTCTATGAGCAGGAAGTGTAAAAGTGGATCTGAAATGTTCGACTACTCCCCATTCCTATTACAAATATGATTTCTCTCTCTGCGTCTCTCTCTCTCTCTCTCTCTCTCTCTCTATCTCTCTCTCTCTCTCTCTCTCTCTGCCTCTCTCTCTCTCCTCTCTCTCTGTAGCAGCATGATTGGTCCGAAGGGAACCCTAATCAAATAACTCGCAGGCCATTGCAGCTGCCATTTCAGCCATTTGGGTGGAATACACACAGATGCCGGGTGTGTTCCCTTCTGGCCCATCAGTCCAAACAGTGATGTAAGGCTTTACTCATCACTATTACCTGTCTCAGCTTTGGAGACATTTATAGGCCAAGGAGTGCACCGCAATAATGAGTTTGTGTTTATTGCTAACGTGTTGCCAGTAGAAATGGCAGATCCTAAGTGATTTGCGACTTTAATTACTCCACCTGGCCCTCTGATGGCCTATTGCCCCCCCCCCCTTTCCCTATATACATAAATGACATGTTAATGACTCGTACACTGACGACGGCTTCTGTAGGCGCTGAGTTGTTCACTCCATTCATACCTCCAGGTTATCTGTGAATCATACTTCTGTATGAGAGCTTTGATTGCTCAACAAAAATCAATCAATACTTTTAAGTTGTTTTAGGCTCTTCTTCTGTCAGGAAAAATAAGGCAAAATAAGGATTTTTATTTTATCGTGAGACTTCCCGAATGTTCAAGATGTCTTATTTGCTTCAAGAAGCTCTCTATCTTCATCCTGAGAAAAGTCTAGTTGCAAAATGCTGCAATGTTAATTATTTTTCATGGTCAGGCGGTTTCATGTCTTCTTCACATTTCATTCCCAGTGCACAGCAAATTGAATTCATTTTCATAGTCGTTATTCAAATGCAAGTTCTGAGAAGAATCAAAGGGCAAAGTCACAAACAATTTGCTGACACCATCGTTCTTGTTCTGTCATGTTTGCAAATTCCCTTGCCTAAAAAGAAGTGCTGTTTTTGGAGCAGTCGATTTGGCTCCTTTCAAATAAAAGCACCGCCGTGGCCCTTTTGCCTAAAAGATTGATTAAAAAAAGAATGTATCCTTGCCTGGGCTAGCACAGCCTCCAATTAGCATCTAGTTAAGCTATTTGGAGTAACGTTACTGAGGAATGTGAAGGCAGTCCATTGGGGAAGTCTTTCTCGCTGAGGGAAGAAAGGAATCCTTATATCCTCCTTAATTAAAACATGATTTACGCTTAGTCCCAGCTATGAAGTTGCCTTTGATGGTTCTTTTGTCAATTAAAAGTAAGTCCTACGGTAGATTAAACAGCGCTCATTACAAGCAGGTTATTCTCAAGGACATGCAAGTTTTTGGCTTTTAAGTAAGGAGCTGCTGGGTGGGTTAGTGCAAGGACACAAGAGGGGAACTCACAAAATGAGTAAGATTTCATACTTCTGCATAATATAGCTCTTCTATCGAGGGCTGGTCCCTCAAGAGCATCTCACACCTCCTCGTTTTCCCTCCTCCTCATCCCTCTCCGCCTCCCTCTCTCTGTCTCCTCCACACAAACAAAAAGAAGACGTTGCTGTCGTCAGATGCTCGCCTCTGTGTTCTTCCTTCATGTAACGGACACGGCTGTTAACAGCTGAATCCTGGGCTGCACATCTGCCAAAGTCCTCACGCTCCATTTACGCCCCGCCATCGAAACACCAATACAGCACTTATGCACTTCAAAAAAAATATCTTAGCCTGCCTGGAAGAGAAGGGCAGCATGAATATTTAACAAGGAAACTGTTTTTAGATACTCGCAGGGAAAAAAACAAGAGGGACTGGCTGGTCTAAATGTCCTTAACTGATGGGACTGAGACAAAGAACAAGCATCCAACTGCCCTCCAGTCACCTCAAAGCTGTTATCAGGATGTTCATTGGCCCTGACGGGATGCATAGTATGTCACAGCACTGAGCGTAGTGCTGGAGGTATGTTCTTCCCATTGAATCTCAACAAAGCCCACAAGACGGTGTTATGTCACCAAGGTTTATCTGATGTTTGAGAACTTCATACACTCTCCGGCTATAAATCTTCTATACGCTCCTCATACTCCTAATGGAGATGCTGAAAGCTACTCCCTCCTGTTTTTCCCTTTTCCATACTTTCTTGTGCAGGCTTTAATTGCCGTTCCAAAGTTGCCAAACTATGAGCTGTGCTATATTCGCCTGGGGATTCAATATTGCTAATTCCCCTTCTGGCCCAGAGAAACCAGTGCGCCATGATTTAGGCCGACAGCCCAACAGCAGAGTGTATATTTGAATGACAGTAAGATATAAGACCGCCTTCACCTGACATTACTCACCTTGCACCCACCCCCCGCAATCTATCGTAACACAGTGTCATTGCTTTCTTGGATTTCCCGGCAACAACTGCCCCCCCCCCCCTCCATCCGCGGGCTGTAGGTGTAGATTGGAATGGAAATCAACAGGATCAAATGGGATCACTTATTAAATCCTCTGTTTGGCAGAAAAAGGAGTAGCGGTTGGTGGGCAGAGGAGGAGAGGGGAAGCAAAAGAAGCTTTGCCTGTGTGGAGGAATATCTTTCAAGGCTTGAAAAAAAAATGAAGATTAGTGCACCCGGGTGGGTAGAAAACAAACCAAGCAGAGGCCCGATTGACAGGTTATTTAAGAGGCCATTAACGTTACATACATTCCTTTGAAAAGACACTTGCGTTAAGGTCCCAAGGCTCTAAGTTTCCTAGCAGCCACGATGCTGAAAAACAAACCAGATTAACACATACACATTTCAAGAGTGGGAGCTCGGTGTCGCTACGTACGTATATCTCATGTTGTTCTGCTAATAGAACCGAGAGAAATATGGAGCACATGACAGCTTGACCTTTTCAATTCCATGTTGGTCCAATGGAGGCACTTCTTACTGTAAATCAGTAAGAAATGTACATGAAGGCTGGAACAAATGATGAAGATAGAGTGGACGACAAAGCCAACAACAAAGTCAGTCCAATGGCTTAATAATTCACCTTTGTTTGCCCAGATGCTGTTCTTCAATACATAGTGTGTTAAGATAAATAATTTTGGAGAGAAGGGAAGAAAATATCCTGTTTAAAAAGGATCGGACATGAAAAATACATGACTGAGATAGTTGTAATTTCATTTCTGTCTTGCAGTTTTGACTTCAGAATTGTCTACTGCAACGTCCAACATTTAAAGAAACGATTTACTTTGATGCAGCCGTGTAATTACCATACACAAACCAAACATTTGCAGAGACTGGCAATCCTGTCAGGTCATATTTCAGAAATATAAAGCTGTAAATATTGTTCATGGCTAATATCACCTCTTTTACTTTTCATTACAGTTTAACTCTTTTTTTGCATTTTTACTCTTGTCAAGGATTTTAATGGCTTATATACGTTTCCTGTTGTACAAAACAAATGCAAGTGTTTCAGAGTCCAAAAGAAGAGTCAAAACATAAAGCAGGTACCGTATTTTACTTTTGAGGCAGCAGTGTTGCAGAGAGACAGTCCATCAATTCGAAGGCCTAAATTGAAGAATCCCTCATTGCCACCTGCTCCACTAGTGCTGTCCTGTAACTGATCCTGACCTCTGACCTCCCTGTTAGTCTTTGGCAGAAACTGACCTGCTCCAGGACCCGAGTAATATCACACACTACCCGTTTCCTTTTCTGATGGGATTGGAACAGTTTGGGATTATGATGAAGGTTTCCCGCTCTTTTGTTCATCCAGCTGTGTTGGATGGAAGACAGGCCACTGAGTCAGCACAGCAAGGCGGCCGCAGCAAAGAGCTGATTTAAACCACCGCCGTACCAGGGCTCAACTTTCATTAGCCGTTGTCATTATTCCCCAGCCGCTGTCTGACAGATGGCATTGTGGGATATCGGATTTTATGGCAGGTCATCTTTCATATCCAATTTCTTTTCTCATTTGATGAGAAGTTCTCGCTCCAGTCAAATTCATTTTGCAGTTTGAATATTGATCGGACTCTGCACTCTCTCTTTCTCTTACCCCCTTCCTCCTCTCTCTCTCTCTCTCATTCACACTATCTCTCTTTTTCTTTACCTACATCTACTGCAAGTCTGTTAAGGCTTAATGGTCTCTTGCTCTTGGCACTTGCTCAGGAACACTGGTGCTTGTCTCTGATGTACAGCGAACCACCATGAAAAATCATGAATAAATATGAGGTGCATTTGAAAGTCAGTTAATAAGCCTGCATTTGTCAATTCATAATGTTCAAGTTCGCATTAATACAATCATTCCCTATAATTACTGTAGGGCCTAATTACCAGAGCACATTTAAATATGATTGAATCAGTAATGCAGTACAAACAAGTCTAATGGCATACAGGAGCACGGTGGGGTTATAATGCTGTTCTGCGTAATCTATTATATCAGCAAATCCTTTGAGGGCTGTTGGAATTAGCTTCAGCCTCACCCTGAAATAGATTGATGTCTTTTGAAAGGCACCGTCCGTCTCGCAGCCACTCCACAAGGACACTCGGGGGTCAAGATCTTAGCTCTGATATGGCAGCAGCGAGCTTTTATCTCCTGTCGGTTTTTTTCATTTGGCAGACAGGATATAGATGGGGATCAGTGGAGATATTTTTTTTCCCGTGCAGACGGTGACCTGACAGAACCCTATTCCACCTGTTTGCACTGATAGAACCGCTGCCGGAAAATTGCCAACTGAAATGACCCATTAAAAATTCAGTATTTGGCGTAATGAGGTGATCGTGCCCTGCCAGTAGTGTCTTGGATCTGAGGAACATTCCATTGAGGAGGGGGCACAGCGGCACAATCTCATATTCTACATGATAAAAGACTTGAAGGGGTCTGTAGATAGAAGTAGATCTGTGAGAGGAAGGAGCCTTCATCATGTAAATATGACTTGCTTCAGTGAGGCCGGGGAAATATCGGGCCTTTGGTCAGAATGAGCTTTGTGTCACATTAGTGTAAGTAATGGTTCATTTCTCAATAACACGATTTGCTAAAACAACCCATAAAATGACTTTTTTGGTTAGGTGCAGAATGAAACAATCCAACCTAAAACTCACAAAGCATGAAGGAACCGATGTGTCTTGGCGAAATATTGCAATTTGAGTGGTGAGATAATGGAAATCTCAATCTGGACCTGTTCATTTTTCCCAAACCCTTTTTGGTCTCTGGGCCCTACAAGCCAAGCTGTCAGGGTGGTGACACACAAAACATTTCACTGCTTGTTTGTTTTCTGCTCCATCGACTCTGTTCCCACAGATGTATGTAAAATACAAAGAATTAATAAGACTGTCGGCCGCTTTTTTCTTTCCCAAACCTTGCTGATATGCAATCACATTACATCTGCATTGAGACTGATAAGCCAGCTCCTTTCTGTGATAATGCATCAGTAAGCATCGTTTTCCATCACGTTCCCATGGGAAGCTATGGGATGTCCATGCACCGGTGGGGTTATCTTCCCATGGAAGGACTGGCAGGAATCAGCTATAAAGAGCCTCGAGCCAACCTAACAGTGCATGAAACACAGAAGCCTCCTTGCTCCGCTGGTCCTCCCCAGGGCTGAAGCGAATGGTGAACAGCGTAGATAGTAGGATGTAGTATGTGTGTGTGTGTGTGTGTGTGCTGGGGGCGGGTCAGAGGAACAGAACAGTAATGTCTCCTGCACAGCATCTGTCCAGTTGCCAGGGAGACCTTCAACCTCACTCTGAGCTGTGAAGCGAGACATCGCAAAGTATGGAACAATGTGGGACCAAGCTATGATTGGCTGGCAAACGACCACCGGTGTTGCATCGCGGGCGTGACACCGCTGCTGGATGACAAATCCTGTCGTCACGGGAACAAGGCCTCGGAGGTTCTCGGGAGACTCTTGGTGGAGACAAAAGAGGCATGTGTTTTTCTCTGTCTTCCTGTCTGCATGCAACTTTGGGGACTTACCATCGGATTTGTGTTATGTTTTTATGTCACTGCCATTGTTCCAATCGGCGTGTAGGGGTTTTTTGTGTGAATGTGTGGGAAGGGGATGTACCTCCCTTTTGTTCCTGTCAAGCCACTTCGATTCAGTGCCTTCGTTAGAGTAACGAGCACAAGAGTCAACAACCGAGCTAAAGGCTCTGCGAGGCTGTACGTAGCCATAGTGGTGCTTTGAGCGATAGGCTAACGCGCTCACAATGACGATAGCATGCTGACATTTAGCAGGTATACTGTTTTCATTTTTCACCTGCTTAGCTTAGTGTCTTAGCATGCTAACATTTGCAGAAAACGTTGTTTGTAGTATTTCTATTTTCAAGAACATACAATGTCCTCAAAAGCACAGAAACCTGCAAAAAATCCTCCAAAGTGAAAGCTATAGCTAAGAATTGAGTTCAGGTTTAAGATTTAGATTTGGTGTACGCTGATATCACTAACCTGAAATACTCTTGTGGGGCAACTAAAGATAGAACATAGTGTCATGGCTGCCATGTAGTTAGGAAGTCCATCCTACATCTGGAAGGTCCCGAGTTCAATCGCTGAAACCTCCGTGTCCGTTCAAATATGTCCTTCTACTAGGCTAAACCTTTTTAGCTCATTTTTTATCTTTCTGGGTACAAGAGTCACTCGAGTGTAAGTGCGGTTGAGCAGATAAGATTGTGCATATTCTCTGACTTAGGAAAGAGTAACTGAAGGATTCTGGCAGAGGAAGTAGACGTAGCAACAGGAATGAAATAGCCATTTCCAGTAAGGACAAAATGAGCAGTCAAACGTACGGACAAGACAAGCTCAAAAATAGGGGTGAGCATCAGTACTGCTTTTTTTATGGCAGATTGCCTGTGCTTGCCATCTGCTTCTTTGATGTCTGTAGTAGCCTTGTGAATGCCAGTTTCTTCAGCCTCAGGGTAGATTCTGTCTCAACAAGGTCCAAAATTAACACTCGCCAGTCGTCAAATGCGAGCAAATTTAGTCTTTGGCGAGTAAATTATGGAGACCACCCGCCGCTCTGGCCGGTAGAATAGTTTCCTTCACGTGGTGTAGAAAGCTGCTCGGTTTGCTGTCACTTCAATCTGCTAGACCTGTGCTATGACTACCGCATCTAATGTAGCTAACATTAGCAACGCAAGACGGGGTTTCCGGCAGTGTATTGCAAACCCAGCAGCCCGCCGGGCCCAAGCATCAGGGATTTAGTTTTTTTAAGGTTCTTCTTAAGCCACTTTCCTGAGCTTTGCTCAGCACCAGGCAGTAACCTCCGGTTCAGAGAAATGAAGGGCCTTCAAATTGCATTCCTTCTAATGGCCAGCAGGGGGCGTCTCTTTTGGTTGCAAAAATAGGTCTTAGAGTATAGAAGTCTATGAGAAAATGACCCTACTTCTCAGTTGATTTATTTCATCAGTAAACATGGTAAAAATGGTTAGTTTCAAGTCATCATCATACAGCAATTGTGGTCACTTAACTACCAGCAGTATTTCTACTTTCTGGACATTGAATTTATCTTAGAGCACCAACTGGACTATCTACCTCTCATACGTGCGAAACAACCAAAGAGCATCAGGAGTGGAGAAATAGCACTTTTCTGTCTGCAGTGAACGTAAAGCACTCCATCAAGGAAACATGTTGCTTCACAGGATCAATTTAAAGCTGATATTGAACTTTGAAATCATTCTTCACAGTTAAACCAGACTCTCTTTGATATTCAGCAACACAGCCTTCAGTTTATGTTTATGTATTTCTAAGCTCTCCTCTTCTATGCTGTATAGAAAATAAAGACACTTCCCTTTCAGCTGTGAGTCAGCCAGTGAATTGCAGACGGGCCCAAGCGCTAAATGTGTGGGAAGATCATCTGGCATTTGCATAGAGGAATATTAATAGGGGCCATGGCTAACTTCACAAGATTTTATTTTATTTTTTTCATTTGGAAATTGGCTCGTCCACTGAGGTGCTCTTCAAAATGGCTGCCAAGTCTCAAATAATTCTGGGGTGGTAAATATTTCATGATGGAGTGATATCAACGCTCCCTAAAGCCTTTGTCAGCTTCAAAATAATGAAGCGATAAATAATGATATCTTGCACTGAAAGCAGCACTAGAAGTGTCATTGCCGAAGGTGTCAGTCAAACAGAGACAGGAAGCGTTGTGGTGTCAGTGTAGCATGCTGTAAATTGAATATGGTGATCGTGCCAATTAATATCTGGCTCCAGCGTCTCTCGCGTGAAGCATAAACAACAGGTGTGTGATAGAAATGGAACATTGGATGCACACGGCATACGCGTGGGCTTGAAACGTGTTGCTGCATTTGACTCAGCCACATCTCACATGGAAGTTCTTTTGGAACCTGAACACCACCTGACAGCTTGAGAGGGGGCTCAAAGTTGATTTAGAGCATGATTCGCTTTCTGTGCAATTTTTCCAATGTGATGTAAGTTGCTGAATTGAGTTTCCCCTCCCTATTCCTGCCTCCATTTATGGTCATCCAAGCTGAAGACCGGAGAGAGTGGCGATCACTTTTTTCCGTTCCTTCGCTCCCCTTCCCATGACTCATCTTCATGCAGAGACAGGTGTTCCCATTAAGATTGATCTGTATGAACATTTCCATCTTTAGCAGTAGATATGTTAATGTAGACATACTATAACCATATCCACATAACTTCCCCTTACCCTCCGCTAAGATATTCACAGCATAATGTTAATGAAGGAGACTGGCTGTGTGCAGCACACATCCAATTACTGTCTGGGATGCTAAAGGCTGCCACATGACGGACAGCTGAGCTGCCTGGCAGCAGAGGATGTGAGGCTTGGAGTGGGATCTACAGTGGGGATTGAGGAAAAATTGATTTCGATGCTGAGGCAGAACGAGTCGGGTGTAGTGGAAGCATTTTAGAATTATCTTCAAACAGGAATAGTCACTGCCGATGAACAAATCAGTGACGCACACAAACCTCTGGGTGCACTCGCCGTGTGTGGTATGAGTCACACAGGAGGTTTGATATTTTTGGGCTGGGACATAACATCGATGAGTATTCCCTCTCCGCTCCTGTTCTTCTTTAGACGCCACTAAGGGCCTTCTTTTCCAGGACATTTTCAAAGAGGAGGTAGTTGGTGGCTGCTGGCAACGCCGTGCAGTGCTGCCCCTTTCCAAAACATGGTGGAACTGTTCATTCGGAGCTTGTTGCAAAATTTCAAACACAAACCCCACTCTCAACATCAAACGGTTTTGTTGGACAAGGATCAGAGAGTTTCAAGCAATCTCAGTGGATAATTTTAGATGCTAAAAATACAAATTAAGAAGAAGCCGGCCTCTAGAATGCTCTGAATGGTCACAGAATAACAAGCACACGCAGTGTTATTGATGCCAAGCTCCCAACCAGACGATCCAACACGCGCCACCTGTTGGCAGAAAAAGTCAAAGCAGCACCAAGTCAGAGCTGCAGACGTACAGTAGACATGCCCATATGCAGGCAAGCATTTACACTTCTGTCTCATATCTTGATTACGTTAGTATACACAATTGTATATATGCTTACAGGTAGTTTGTCTGCTTGAATCCGATAACACCACAAAAACACACCCCAAAAAGAAAGCAGTTGCTATTGACGGAAAAACAAGAAAAAGGACGGATGTAACACTCGTAGTCAGCAGGTGGCAGGTGGCACCCACTTTTTTTTTAAATGACAAACCATCTCGGCCCAATTCACAATATCCCATATATGAATGTCCCTGACCATTTACACTGCCCTTTCCGCATCGCTGTTATCTGGATTAGTTAAACCAGCCATTTGGCAAATATATCCGTTTGATAAATCACAACTTCGTTTCATGCATGTGTATTGAAAACATATACACATGTTAAATAATTTATAAATGAGACCAAATAAATGCATGCAGGCTGAGTTAACAGGGTCCCGTTATTTCATCTCATAAAACAAACAGAATGTGCGCCAGACTTTCATATTAAAGTCAATATTGTAAGTAGGCTACAATTATCAGAACAATACGGACAATCAGGCTCCCTCACGTGGCTGAAATGTGTACTGCAGATATACATTTTAAATAAAAGAAAATGTAATAACCCTAAGTATCATGATCAGAATTGTTTTTATTTTTTAATTTTTTAAGGAAGTTAAAAAAATCTAGTGTTTCTCACCCAATGCACTAACCGCATTAAAACCTTTCTCTGACCCACCAGTTGTGTTATCCAGCCACACAGATAGACTCGGGTTATTTGCCCGGCTTTGAAATGATCCACCTCTGCTGCCACCACGACACAACTCTTTGCAATATGACTTTTTTTTGTTGAGGAAAATGGTTAATCCACAGACCTTCTGTTTTCACTAGAGCTTCTCCTTAACTAAAGAAGTAGTCTCAATATGAGAACTATTGATGCTGAGGTCTGTGGATTATCCTGAGTAACCACAACATTGTTTCTGGTAATTGCTGTTTTTTTCCCCCTCCATTTTTCAATTACTTTGAGGGACTGCATAATGAGCAGCTCATTTGTGCTTTCTCTCTCTCTCTCTGGGCTTTTTTTTTTTCTCCACGATATGCCTCTTGCAAAAGGACATCATTTGCTGTAAACTGCAGTGAACAGTAAGTAGCAGGAAGTACAACGGGACCATTAAATCCATGTGAGAGTGAGGTTCAAACAATCCACTCCTTTACAAAACTCCCTTTTGTTCCCAGTGAAAATTGGTTTCAAGCTAAGCGTGAGGCCCTAATTGTATATATTTACACATCAAGTGTGTCATTTCCAAATGCGATAAAATGAGACATTTTATCGCATAAGGATAGTGTGTTGTTGTGGGAGTAACTTAATATGCCTGTGCCTGCTTTTGTTTTGGTGGAGGTTTGTGTGTGTGCTTGCATTTATTCTTACAGAGGAAGATAGTGAACACATTAATATGCAGGAGATGCTACCCCTTCTGGGATTAACTGCTTATTAATCTTGCACTTTCACATGTGCATCATTTATCCCAGTACTTCTGCCAAATGCAGCCACAACTGGCATTGTAAAAGCATAAACAGCTCACAAAAATAGTCTTCCTTTGTCCTGTTGTGTTGGAGTAATCACACATTTCCTCCTGCTACTGTTCTCAATAATTCAAGCTGTTTTAATATCTCCCATACTTGGAATATAAAATATGTCTGTGGATAGTTTCTTTCAGATGAATAAAGCACTTTTTTTCCAGTTAAATACATTTTTTTATTTCGTTTTTTAATTGAAAATCAAATTAAAGCAGCAGTGGCTGCCTGTCGCAGTGCTCGCTGCTGCTGTGTGTGATATGAATATGAAATGACACTGAAGTACATGCTCTGCAGACCTGGGAAGAATCCAATACTGTGTGTCCATCTTGCCTTGTTACTTCCCCTTCCTCAAGAGGCATGTTTATCATGGTAATCTCTCCGTGAGCAGACTGAAGGAGTGTGTTCCCCTGCAGGTGTTCCCCCGCAGGGTTTCCCGGATTCATACAAAGTGCACGGCTGCACCTTGTTCCGTGCCTTGTTTATTTCACAGCGGTGAATAATGGCTTTATTTTAAACCGTAATCCCCCTTTTCTATAAATGTATAATTCAGGCTAACCAGAAAATGCTGTGTTTCATTTCCCTGTGCCACCTTTGAACATGCAGTTAGGACTATGGGCAGTTTGGTTTCAGTGCTCGCTCAGATTTATTCAGCCCAGGTAAATTATAAATAAGTCTTTTCAAAGCTGCAATAAAAAAAAAAATCTTACTAACAGCACTTTAAAAAGTTTTTTAAATGGGCAAACCACTAAAGTTAAAAATAGAGAGACTGTAGTCCATTTGCAAAGCCCTAGCGTAGCAAAGCTGGGTCATACAGTAAGTTCAATGTTTATGTTAAACTGCTCGGTGTTTTGGATGCAGTCTCCCGACACGCCTCGGGGCAGTATGTGAGTGACAGTTTAACGGGTTACGCAATACAGTCAGTGATTCACACAACACAATCAGTCATTCATTTGTGATGCCAGACCCATTATATGCATGAATCATCATCGTCGTTGCATTTCCATCACATTCGCCTCTCAGGTTGAAATATGCATTGTGTTTCTCTACTTCCTCTTCCTCTTCTCTCTCATGTGATGAAGCGAGAAGTGCGCAAAAAGTAAGTATGGAAACACGGGTGTAATATAGATATTTATCCGTGTAGGATTTATTTACAAAAAAAGAGATCCACTATGTTTGGAGATATAAATAAAGCGATGACAATATTGCTAAAGCTTTGTTTACACCGTAACACAATTTGTGCCGTAATGTATTTTTCAATCTTGTAGTTTCTCCACTGTGCCATAGTCTTGAATGTTGTGTTATCTTGAACAATGTGGAGCTCCGCAGAAAATATGAGGCAATTTATCCAGAGTTCAATGGCGCTGCTATGCCACTTAAACTTTTTATTGTGCATTACATGAAAGGTCAGGGTCATTGAGTGGACATTTGCTGTGCACGAATGTGCAAGAGCCTTTTACAGCAGCAGGAAAAAAACCTTCAAGATATAGCACCACATGTCATTCTCTCACTGCACACACAGCTCGCTCGCACACGCACTCTCGAGATCCGTCCCTGTGGGTGGACAGAACCACTTCCTTATCCACGCTACCTTGCATAATGCCTCTGCACTGCGTAGGGTACAGGCAGTGCACCAGCAGCAACAATACGGCTGCTTCAGAGCAAACCCACAGCTCGCCAAAGTCTGCTGTGTGTTGACTTGTTTGGCCCCCAAGACCTGGGAGCTAGCATCAGCAGGCGAGGACCCCCCCAGCAGCTACAGCTATAGATCGGCATCGAGGTCTCAAGAAGTTTCCAGTCAGATGAGCAGTCCAGAGTGAGCGATACATTTCTCTCGGGGTCAGAGCTCAAGATGTTTGGCACGCACTCTCTTGCTGTTTCCGACAGTGTGAACTCTTCCGGCCTCCGGCATTCCTGCAAACCCCCGAGGAAAGTAATATCCGCAACACTTAGAAATAGGAACAGGAAATAATAGATATTCACAAAAGTTCAACTTTCTGAAATGCAGCACATTGGCATGCAGACGTTATTTTGTTGCTTGAATATATTTGTCTGCAAACAAACAAAAAAATCATAAACAATGTGTTCAATTCATCACTATAAGCAGATTAATATTATAACTGAATTATTTATTCTTATTTTTCCATGCAGATTACCATCTCATTGGCATATGTATAAATACATATTACAGGAATATGAAGTAATGAAATGGACAACTTTGCTATTTACTGAATTTTATTGAGCGTACAGCAGATTCAGACGTGGCATCAGCTGTGTCAACCACAGGTGCTTTCCCCTTGCACATTAGTTTTCTGTCCCCGTCACTAGCCTCTGTGACTGTTTCTCCTTGTTTGAGTTAAGCTTTAAAGAGACGACATTTCTCTTTTTTCCATCATGACTTCAGTGTGCACGCAGACTCAGGTATCCAGCCAGAAGTAGACGAGTTACCAAGGCAAAGTGTCATGGGAGTAAATGAAAACAAATAGAATAACCTTTTTATTCTTTTAGGTTATGAGTTATAGTTCTATCATTTCTAATTGGATTTATGAATATTATTTGAGATGGACATTGGATAATGTCATGTGGAAACAAATCTAAAAATGTGTATATCATGTCTGTGTCCAATATTTAAAGGAAATTGCAACAATCAGGTGTTACGATTTAAGTGTCTTTATTACCTCCACAAGCTGTGTCTCCACTTTGGGAACAGTTCTACATAAAGTAAAGGAAGTAAACTTGACAAAGCCAGGCTATGACTTAAGCAGCATTATTCAAAGCTCTGAAGAGAAAATATTTGATACGCACCAGCTTTTGCATTCTCTCACTAGTTTTGCTAGTTTTCTAGTGTAAAAGAGGTTTAAACAAAGAGGTCAATGTGCTGCTGGTTCACTTGGGCATCTTGAGCTTAAGAGAACATTTCTGAAAAAAAGACATTTCCACAGAGAATCTACAGTCTGAACATACTGTGAAATCTAAAATAACTGATTTAATGTGAGCCATAAATGAGCCTTCTTCACTTTTGAAGGTGAGGTTTAGACAAAGAGGATGCAGGGAGAAAAGGGTATTTTTTTTAATAAACCTCAAGACATTAAGCCTGAGATATGGATTGTGCAGCTTCAGTATTATGAAGTTGGTCCTAATATCGTATATATTTGATGTACTACTGTATGTAGCTTGAAAAGCAAGAGTCTCTATCTTGGAAAGACTATTTAAGCCGACAGGCATCGTAAAGAAGATTCACAATAATGGCCTTGCATCAAGAAAGCAGTGAATTCTTGTTGTCATATCCACAAGTATCCATTAAACACCTGCCCATAACAGCATTCTTAACCCCTGCATGGTTATACAGGCCAGAATGTCCTCCTGTAAACATTTAGCACCACAACTCTGCTCTGTCACCGGTGATAGATGCACGGGTAAAAACTGCAATATTGGCGTCCAAACAATAGGCAAGGCACTGTAGTTAAGCATTTCTCCAGAGAAATCTAAAATTATGTTCTCTCAAGGACATTGCCGACCGAGCATAAAAAAAGGGAGGGGGGGGGGAAACAGGGAAAAAAGAGGCGGAGGAAATTGCAGAGCACCCTGCTCTGCTCCCCAGCTGTTTACCCGGCGCTGCAGACGCTGTAAATTCTAAAGAGCTGAAGCATATTGGGCATCATCTCCGGCACCCATCATTCCAGAAATTGCCTCTCTTTACCCCTCTCTCTCTCTCTGAAGAAGTGCACAGTTCGTTGCAGTGCCTTGCCGGCGGATCCCTTTGCGCTGTCACTTTGGTGGTGACTCTCAGGGGCCCCATAAACAACCAGCCTCTACAATATCTCAAGGGTAGGAGCCTGGATTGGACGGCTGCCTCCTCAAAGATATAAAGGGTAATAATATTTTTTCTACCTAGACCTTTTTCCGCCCCTCTTGGCTGAGGATGTTGGGCTCTCAGAGACAACATGAAAGCCGGGTGCAACTCAAAATTTCCATTTTTGAAACATTGAATCCATATGTGAGAGACATTTTTGCTCTCTGCGGACATATTTGCAGCCAAAGCTAATCTGGTTAATCTTAAATTGAGTGCAGGGTTTAATTTATTATTACCAGGACAATTACCACAGTTTGATATTGTAGTAAGAAATAGAAATATAAAAACAGCAGAACAACTAAGAGCCACATCCAAATGCCTGACAAAAAACTAGATCTAAATTTAGACTTCAATCGAACATATTTAGAACCGAGGAAGGAATAGTAGTTATTCAGCTGACACCATGGTTCCCATCCTGTTTGGCTTGTGATCTCTTAGAACAACGCAATGTCTACATGTGACCCCTTGTCACCAGTTGTCCACTGCATGTGACCAGTTCAACTAAAAGGTTGGTTTGTTTGACAAATTTTTTTTTTGAGTACCGAAAACCAAAATCTGATATTAGCAAACTTTAGATATTGCTATCAGTTTACTAATGATATGACTCTTTACTTGTGTTACTGTTTACATCAACCCTTTTATCCCAAAAGAAGAACAACAGGCTGCCTAATGATGATGTCTCTCAAGAAACTTACTCAAGTATCTTGGGAACTTAAGGAAAAAATCCATGTGCCAAACTGATTTTCTACATAATAATTCAACATACAAATGCGGATTCATTGAGCGACAGGTGAAAACACCATCAGTAACTGAGTACTGGTGAAATTGTCCACCACACACACCTCATCTGTATTATTTGAACTGGAAAGCGTCGGCGTCCTAACAAGATCAGCTGCAAATCTGCTAATTCCTTTCACTTAGTGGGTGTATTCAGGGATGGACTGGCACAAAAATAATTCTCTTTGGCATTTTTGGCCCAGACCGACCCACAATGGATCAGACACCACACACCACACAGAGGGGGAGGGGTGGGGCATAGTTAGAGATCTGCTTTATGGGCCAATTTATTGATATTCTTTGTTAATAAAAAAAATCTGACATTAAATGAAATTTGCCCCAAGGTGCATTCAAGGAGCGTCCAATGTTCTTCAGCCCACTGGGAAAATGCCCAGTCTGCTCGATTACCAGTCCAGCACTGAGTACTTGAATACTTCACAAGGTCACGTAGGAGATCTGTGGCTCCTTCACGCTAATTATCCCAGTGCCATCTTCTTATTCAATCCGACACTTTGAAGGGCTTTCTGTTGGCCCATCCCTCACTTTTAATAGTATTGATTTTTCACCGATCATATCAGGCCCTGCATTTTCAAAAAGATGAAGCTGTCAGCTTTTTATTCTCCCGCTCCCATCCACCTCGCCTCTCGCTTTTATTCCTGTCCAAAGTGTTTCAGAGCTGGCAGAATTGTAACTGCGAAACACACATCTTCTGCTCAGCAATTATCAAAGGGGGCAGAGTGGGAGTGAAATTGATCTGCCGGCTCGCGATACAGTAAACAAAGCCTCCCTGTCCCATGTGTGCTGAGCAATTATGAAGTGCAAGAAGTAGCAGGTTTTTTGCGTGAGCTATGAAAAGACTAAACACAGTTGGGGCCAAAAAGGGAGTAGGCAAAGAAACACTTACAATTAGCTTTAATCATGCACATCTAATAAGCACTTTCCCCTTTGTTTGTGATCTTTTTCAACATATGCTATTTACCTGTGGTTGCACAGGTGGATCAGCTTTGCAGGGGCCCCGTCCTCTCGAGACGCAGCACAAATAGCTTTCCAGAGAAATCAAACATTTTCCCTATTTCCCACGTCACTTTCCATGCAGCTATTCAATTCATTCCATTGCTTTCCATCAGCTTGTTTGTCACCTCTCTCTCTCTCTCTCTCTCTCTCTCTCTCTCTCTCTCTCTCTCTCTCATGTCTGCCTTCTATATTACTGTATTGTCTTCTGCTCCTCCGTAGAATCCATGCAACATTAGATTTAAATTCTGATATGCAATGTCCCTGGGCGCCCGGCAGAGATGGATATATGAAAAGCATTTAGGAAAATAAATTGATCTTTGATGCTTGTCCTTCAGGGGGAGATTATGTGACATTGGTTACTGTCAACAGTCTGTTCTATTTCTATTTTAGCTGAGCGCCATGGGTGAAAATACACTCACGAGGTCCATTGGAATCGCAACGCAATGGGCTATTACCCTTCAATGTGATATTTCGGAGGCGATGGAAATGAAACGAGGTCTCTCATTTGTGCAGCAGTGATCTGGTTATAGCTCTGATGCACATAGTCAGAGGGAACCAGTGAGGTCCACATTCATCAATTGTTAAATATGTTTGGAGTATTGAGTGCTTTAGCAAATGGAGAATATGAAATACAAGGATAAGACATACTGTATTCACAGAGGTAATGTGTTGTCAAATGTGCTCGTCCAATCAGGTGTTGATGCATTCTGTATTGTGGAATCTTAACAAATGGCCGTATAATAAAATCTGAATTTGACAGAAGCTCTGTCCCTCCCTCCCCTCCTCTCCGTTCTCCAATTGCACATGAGTAATAGAGACCATCTGCCTAAAAGATCACAGTCAGCAGAAAGGCATCACGAGGGCCGCGAAGATTTCAATTATCAATATACCATTTAATACATCGCCGCCAGGCCAAGCAGCCTGGCATCTCGACAGGCCGAGACGGAGAACGTTATTTCTTAAAGACATCAGCAGAGAGCTGCAATTTGGAATTGTGGTGCGGCGGGGTTCAAACCAGCTTCCATCCATCAAACTGTACTTGGAACGTAGAGAAGCTGGAACCCCTTAACTTACACAGAGCAGTACCCCTCTGAGAGCTCTCTTTGATTCTAGTGATCGAGAGATAGGAAACATTATGGTAGATGTGTCAGCCGCAGCATGATGCCTTTGATTCCTATATAAGGGGATCAGTGCACTAATATGTTTCTCTTTGCATTAGAGTTTGGCTTTATAAATAACTAATCCTAATTCAGATGCATATCGTGTAACAGCATCACCAGTGAAGGCCAATGACTTGGGTCTGAGTATATAATGCCGTACAAAAGTCTATCTTGGTTTCATCGGTGCACAGATATAAATTATAATCCTGGTTTATTTTGCCTCTAATTAATAGTAAGTAATTCATGTAACAGCAACAAATGCAAAACTATAACTACGGTAAGTACAGTAGGTCAAAGTTCAACCAGGTAAAGCCCCTTTACAGAAAAAGTAGCCTTAGGTGGTGAAATCTTAGGTTGTCAATCAAAAGCAGTCGTTTTACGTTGTACGCTTAACATTAGACACGTTCAGCGGCAGCTTAGCTGCCAAAAGACAGGCTGCTTCAAAATTCTGAGTGTAAAAAATGTAGGACCCAAATCTTTTGAAGTGACTGCTGCTAAGACCGTCACATTCTCCTCTGTGATGGCACTTTAAAGATGAATTTACAGAGAGCAAGTTGTTGATTCAAAGTTTTATTGCAATATCCAGTCAAACATTTGCAAGTGGACCTCTGAGCTGAGAGATGGAGAAAGAACTTCAGATGAAGGTACTTGTACACACAGGTGAATGCCACGCCACACCCCTTATCTCACCCTCAGCAGGTGTCTTTAATAAACACACAGTGTTTAGTCTGTCCACACACAATGTCTGGAGAGTGTCTGTCTGCCTCTCGCTGCTGGGAGTCAAGATTTGAAGGCTGAATCCCACAACGTTGCTTCTTCTAATCAGCTGGGAAGCAGCACTTGAACACTTTTAGAAGCAGAATCACAAGTAAATAGGGTTTAAACTGCCAATACACCTTCTTCTCCTATTTTGACATTATGGTCAATGCGTGATCTTTTTTTTTGCTACAATTTTAGCTGTGCTAGAAGCGCGGTTCTCTGGATGGGGATGTTGGTCAGTTGGCCGGTAGGCCCACCAATTTGGTCCAGACTGAAATAAATGAGTCCGACTGACTTTGTTGATACCCTGACGTGTTTTTTTTTTAGCAGTTATCTTATTTTTCTTTTCCAAATCATTTTGGCTTACCTTGATGTTTGTTTGAAACATGTTTGAACGTCTGAGTTTTCGCATTCCACCCTCCGTCTGAAAGTTTGTCACAGTCAGCATTAACCAGGTGAGAATGATGGCTAAAACTACGAAAATACATTCCATGTTGTAATAAAACATATAATTTACTGCCAATTACATGGTAACAAAGAACAAGGCACAAATAGAAACACCAACATCATACATGCATAATACTGCAGACGCTGATTTGTTCAGATATGACATCAACACAACATTCAGCTAGCATGTTTGAGAGTCTGGTTGCAGCTGTCGAGAGCAGGAATGGAGACAAGTGAAGCATAAAGTAGTTAGACTCAATAATGTAGAAGTCCTGAGGCTGAAACGTGTCACACTGTGAGAGATTTGTGAAAAGAAATGGTGACTCGGTGTGGAACTGCTTCGTCAGGAGAACTCTGAAAGCTCTGCTCTCATAACATCTTCATTCTCTGAAGGTGTACTGCAAAAATCATTTTGTTAAAGCATTATCTGAGCCACTGTGTAATTGCTGCACCAAAAGAGGTTTTCGTGTGTATCTCCGAGTGTGTCTTGAGTGTTGACAGACAAGTGGACAGTTCATTGTATGCGTGCGCCTGCCTGTCAACTGCCTTTTATAAGTGAATATATTCATTGTGTGTTGCTTTGGACTGGTTGGTTTAATATCTCGAGTGGTTTAATATCTTGAGTCTTAAGCTTTCATCATTTGTCAGGGAGACAATTCAAATAACCTGCGTTGCACTGGGACTTATGAATTTGGCTTGGTTGTTTACCAAGACTGCACAGTGTAAAGCCGTGGGATTTCCAGTCCATTGCGGAAACTCTACAACACAGAAAGAATCTCTTATGGAGATTGTCAAAAGAACTACCACGGCTCAGCGTGGCTTTAACATATTGAACACATTAATTAATATCCTGTCCGTTTCTCAACATTCCCTTTGAAATATGTTAAATGAGAATAAAAGCCCGCAGCCATGGTAGCGGCAGTGTGAGGCTGCATTTAGGCAACGATGTGAACAATGTCAACATGCTGATTTGGTATAATGTTTAATATATTGCTAGTTCAGCATGTTGGCATGCTAACATTTTCAAATTACAACCAAAAACATAGCACAGCTGTGGCTAACGGGTATTGCAGGTGTTTGGTCATCAATTAATTGTTGACTGTTGACCCGATGAGGACGCTAAAGGAAAGATGAAGGTGGCAGGTGGAACCTTAAAAAAAGGTTCCACCTTTGGACAAGCCAAATAACCGTAGTTCTAGTCAGCACCTTTAGTGTACACTTCTAAATGAAGTATAATTGATTTCAGGATAATAGAACTTACATTATGACAGTAACTGATGTGACCATTTGAAATTTAAACCTGGTCAACCTGGTGCACCATGTGTTCTTGAATGAACTCACTCATTAAAATACTATGAGATGTGATTACCATTTTATAACCTCTTTTGGCAATGATCTGACACTGTAGAGGACAGGACAGGGAAAGCTCACATTCATTTATAATGAAGTGTTCTGATGTGACTGCTGTAACAATAAGGAGTAGTGCTCACTGAACACTGTTGGAGGAAAATTGGCATACAGGTATTTTGCTCAAGGTTATCATCATGATCTGAAAACACTCAGAAAACGAGTGACTGGTAAACTTACTCAAATTAGATCAAAATAAAAGACCCTCTTTAGAGTTGATGGTATTCTCTTAATGTGCATCAAACAAAGAATGCATTTTGTAAAGCAGAATAATTGCCATCAGCCTCAGCCGTACTTAGCGTTTAGTGCTAATTAGTGAACGTTAGCATGCTGACATGATAAACTGAGATGGCGAAACATTATATACCTGCTAAACATCAGGTTGTTTGCATGATCATTTAGAGACAATAGGACTCGGTGCTTGTGCACATCCACATACCAACCCACAAGCTGTAAAATAAGACTTTTGCAAACCGTATGAGAAAAATAATGTGTTTTTTGAACATTAAAGCATGTAAACATGTTCTAGAACAAACCCAAAATACAAGTATGAACCGGAAAATGAGCATGATATGCAAAACACACATCATTCCAAATGTTTTAAACGATGCTCAAAGAGTCTCGATTGTCTTGTTTTATACCTTTCAACATGCAGCTTGTGATCACCTGCCTTTTGTTGCACTGCAGAGCACAAATTACTCTCTAACAAAGCTACAAAGTCTGATGGTAATAGCAGCGAAAAGTATTCCTATTATTCATGTTTCACACTGTGAGACAGACAAAAGTAAAATATCCGACTTTCCCAACAATTTGATGCCATAAATGTGAGAGGTGCCACCTCTGCTTCGGCATTTTCCAACAGGCCCAGAGCACATTTGCATCTTTTAAATCTAATGTGTGGGTGGACAAAAGCAAGAGCATAATGGGCTGGTGCAGATTTTTTTTTTTTTAAGTTGCACAGCAGCAGACACCGGTGACCAATATAAGAGCTCATAAATGCCAATGAATCATGCATCCGAAGCTGTTACAATCGCTGTTATTTTTGCCAACATCTGCTGTGGAGACTCAAGGTTAAATTTGCCTAGAGGGTAACCATAATTGTTGTGAGCATATGTTGTTTATGAGCTGTGCTGGAGCTTTAAAAAGAAGACCTCCATATAAACATTATCCAGGACTGAAAGTGACAATGTGTTAACAAATGGTTGATTGTTGAAATTGAATCGATTGAAGAGCTGTTTGTCTGCATGATGCACTCTGCTCTTTAACAAAGTATAGAAAATGCTTTGGGTAAAATGATGGTTTCAGTTATCTTACCCATAGTTTGAATCGTCCGTCGTGTTTAAGAGGTTAACGAGTGGCATGCGACTCCTTTGCTCTGCGCTGTGAGGTGGGCAGCAGCTGTTTTGAGTGCTAAGATTGCATGTAGTCGCCTCTGAGGCAGAAATCAAATCCTGTCAGAGCGCTCTTAAGGCAGGCTCTGACTTCCGACTTGTGACAGATAGCTAAAAACAGTCCGTCCTTCAGCAGCCATCATTCTAATGTATGCCAATTTGACTTTTGCTTCCTCTGCCAAGGACAGAATACCACCTGCTGAGGGATCTGATTTTATGTGCATGTTTATGAACTTCTCGGCTCCAGAGACCGTGTTTGAGCGATAGCTCACCGCTCCACAAGGAGAAACCTGCCCTACCCACTTCAACACCTATCTGGTCATTCATCATAATGACACAGAGAGAGGAGAATATCTCCATATCATCACATCCTGTCTGCTTACATGGAGGGGGCAGGTGGGAACAGGTGGGAATAATCTAAGGTGCATAATAGGAGATTGGGAGCATTTCCATTGCCTCTCAACATGGAAACAACTGAGCCGGCAGCTCGTAGCTAACAGCGTTAACAGCGCTAACGGTACAAATTACGCTAAATAGGCCGACAGTGTTCACCTGAGGGGGAACTGGATGGTAGGTGCTCTGCTTTACAGCGACCGTGAGCTCGCCGTGAGGCACGCTCACATTCACTAACATGCACTAAAAGCACACGCGGTCGGCCCGGCTATGTAAACATAGCAAGGAGAAGCTGAGATAACAACTCATAGATGAGTGGCTTCATTTTCGGAACGATAACAAATACACATTTTATTCACCCATTCACTCCTAATTCCTTCTTACGGTTTGTACTTTACCTTACTTTGTTGGTTTTGTCTTCCACTATCATTACTATAGCCAATGAAGAGCTTGTCACCTAAACATAAAAACGTGTCAGTCCACTTACTGAAAACCGAACATACACATTACTAAATTTACATTAATGACATTTTTTAAATCAGTGTGGGTTGTGAAAAACATCGTGGTGTGGATGTCCTCCCACTACTTCACATGAACTTGAAGAGTTTCAGTGGAACTAACAAAATGTTCAGATTACAGGACTGATTTGAATACCTACATGACCTTTTTGACCCTCTCTCATGTCTTCACTTAATGTACTTTGGGCTGACACATCAACCCTCCAGTCAATGACATCCACTCGCTCTATGATGATATTACAGAGGTGTGCAGATTGTGGACCATTTACACACTTCCAATGGCTTCCCTCTTCCTCAATACTCCCCTAATCGTTTGAAATTCAATTATGCTAATCACAGCTAAGGTTGGGGACATACAGGCACTCTGCCTCTCTTTTATGCACTGCTTCATCTATGTGCCTTTGACAATAATTATTCTTAAAAGCATATCATTCGGAGCCTTTTAGGAGCGGGTAGTAATTTGTGCATTTTGGATTGTGTTTGGATCCCGATGCACTTAAAACTGTTGACTGGTCAGAGGTTGTGGATGCTGAATAGGCAGTGTGGTGGTAGTGCCAAACTTCAGCAGGCTTTATATTTTCATGAATACATCCACGTCATGAAGATATCTACGGTAGCTGATACACAACAACAAACATGGAAGTAATGGTCAAAATTGCTGTGCGGTGAATGAATAACTACTTCTGTATGTCAGTGTGACACAATTATCTCCAGGCTGAAATTACCGCTCGCTGACGAATATTCTCGAAGTTAAGAATGAAAACAGTAGAACTCCAAATTCTTCGTAAGTTTTTGAAACAACGCGTCCTGAATTTCAGACTAAGATACTGTTGTCAAAAGCAGGATCCTCATTTCTAGCCGGCTACCTTTGATTTTGCCGGCTAAATGACAACTGCTGCTAGCAGATTTGGGAGTGTATCCGTGTTCCCAGAACAAATGAAGTAAACTTTTTTCAAAAGGTTTAACTCCATGCTATGTTACCTTTGACTATTTCCCACAGTAGGCCATGTCATAATAAGCTAAAAGAGCCGGGCAACATCTTTTTCAGGTACCCAATTGTATGTGCTGTATAGAGCTGGGCAACATACATACTGATTTCCAAACTCTAACCAAGGTTTGTTCCCTGACCAAGCCTCTGTGTGTAACAAGAATGAGAATGGGTTGGAAAAACATTGGACGTTTTGTCATGTTCTAGTTATCTGCCATATAAATCTGGGGAACATAGGAAAAGCACTGCAGATTGTATCAGCTAGCTACCTAAGATCAGCTCTGTGAGTTTGTTTACAACACCAACACCATCTGACTTTTTAAAGCTTAAAACATGACCCTGTTTGCTGCTTAGCTTACATACTTGGACAAGCTAGACACAGGTTGGATTTACGTCTTACTGTTGTGTATGGGATACAAGTGGCTTTAAGTGAAGAAGTAAATAGATAAGCACTACTTGATCTTACAATGTACCGTACAGTATGCTCTGTCATTACACAAACAATTACATATTTCATACCTTGACAGAGCAAACAATGGCAAACTGTAGAGAGAAGAGCCCTTGGCAGCATTTTCTCATCTGTAAGTAACTAAAAATATTGCCTCTAGAATATGTTCTCTTATATCGTTGTATCATTATATCACAAAGTCTCAGCATGGTAATCATAATCCTGTGGCCCCACTGCTGTCCCTAGCCACTGTATTGTGCTGCAGCCACTTCTTATTATTATTTCCCAGCATTACATGAGAGGTTTTTATTTAGATTTTTTGAATTATATTCAGATCTTGTGACAGTTACATCTGCCACTTTCAAGTACATTTCACTTTGAATAATTTTGCAAACACATTGAAGAATAATAAGTAATTTCAAATGAATGTTCAGTCCACTGCAGCACAATTCGCCAAGCTTCTTACGATGCAAGAGTTGTTTCAGAGCCAGCAAACTAATAATGCCATCTGGCCCTGTCAACACCAGTGTAGTTGAATCACTCAAAATCTAGACAAACAGTGAACTGAACATGCTTTGTAAAGAGGTCGACCACATCCTAAGCTCAAGCGCCTCTCCTTTCTTCTCAACCAAGGTAGGACTGTTGCAAACATCTGTTACTGAGAATGTAGCAGACTTTTGGCCCTTATATTTGCATCCAGTATATGTCATTTTATTATGAAATGTAATATGGATTACAGAAAAATTAGGGTGTCTTATTCATAGAAACGAATGTTCAGGTCAGTCACAAGCCTTGAAAAGGACAAATGGAATAGTTTAGGTGACATGAGTTCTGCTCAGTACCAGCATGTATCACTTAGACTTTAAGCTAATGGCACGTAGAAAATAACTGTATTAGCTAATGGGAATAGAAATTTGTCTCTTGACAAAATATCCGACTGCAACCCAATGTTATGCTCCAGTTTCTTTTGTAAACACAGCGGTCACTTAACCTGATTTGCATTAATGTGCATGTGTTTGCTCTTGCTTCAGTTGGTTGCTGTGACTGATATTGTGTTAGGGATATTCACAAAGCGAGTAGAAAAACTGAATTGCCTAATGTACTGTACAGAACAAAATGTTTTGTAAATACATTATTTGGCTTGACGAGGCGGCCTCGGGCGGTTGTGTACCTCCAATGTTTGACCGAGCTATCTTTCGGCACACTAACTCCATTATCACTGCAGCAATCTTCAGCAAATAATAAGTGGTTATTTTCCAGAGACTAAAGATCAGCTGTAAAATTGACTATTTGTTACCATTAGATTTCTTTAAGTGAGTCCACTTCTTAAAACACGTGCATTTCACTGAGATTACTGTGTAAATTGGGTGTGTTCGTTGTGAAGGGAAAAAAAAATACGTATGAATTCATATATCTTCCTCAAACAAGCTGACGTTTAATAAGTCCAATTACACAGTAACTTGAGGTAGAGAGAGTGAAAAAGAGGAGGGACGGGGAGAGAAAGTAAGGCACCATTGGAGAGCATGCACAGTGGGGCTGAGATATGATAGCCATTACAGAGATGGCAGGTCTGGCCAGGTCGAGGACATGGAGGTCATTCACTGTGGGACTTGGCCACACATACACTCTCACCTGCCAAGCAGCAAAGGCAACTTTAATAGCTGGGTGGCACATGGCTACAAAGGGACGAGGAGGGCTGTCCATGGCTGCAATGCATTGAACAACGTCATCTTCACAACATTCATGTACATATGACTCTGACTATAGTTGGGAAATGCTGTTTACATTGGCATGACCTTACAAAAAAAAGTCTGTGACACTCCTGAATTTCGCCCCAAGACTACCAAAGCTATCAGTAACAACAGCAGGCGTTTTTAGACTACATATCGAACTCAAATAGGTCGATATAAGGTGGGAAATTGGCAAATTTTCCCTTCAAATTTATTCAAAACGTATAATATTTGCAAATTTGTGCGTGCTGTTGTGTAAGCTATTTATTTTCCGATACAAATGTTCCCAACACTGATTCCTCCCTCTGGTAGAGGCTGACCTCGTCCCAACACTTCCAGCCCCAGGCAGACCAAACTGATAATCTACCAGTAAGACAGCAAACAAGTAACAAGTAGTAGTAATTACTGCATTGTAATCCCTTACACTATTTATTACTGAAAAGAAGCAATCCCATTATTGTAACACATCAACACTGTAGGTATCAGCTAAACTGTAACTACATCCATGCATGTTAACTACCTATGACACTCAGGGAGATGCAGTGATATTCGGGAAGAAAGTCTCGGCTAATGAGATCCTGCCTTCACTCTCTCTTGTGTCATTTTGAGTTCTGATAACGCAGCTTTAAGATAAAATGTGGCCTCCCTTATTGGCCGGCACTGCAGTCATTTTAAATGAAGCAATTTTGAATCATCCATGACCCAGTGGACTGTTAAACATGTAGTCTGCAATTATGCGATGATAGCAAATGTGGCATTAAAACTCCGGGGCATATTCTGTCAGCCCCTGATAAATAAAATGTTTACTGACTGTGCGGGATCCTTAGTAACTACTTTCAACGAAAGCATAAGCAGGCAATTTTAACACGAGCAATGCCACTGCCTGTGAGTGACAGAGCCATGTGTTAATATGATTCTAATGCACTGCAGAGGCATGGGGGGGGGGGGGGGGATAACTAGATGGAATAAATTCATTTCGGGAAATACTGAAAGAAATAAATCTACATCCCAAATGTCAAACAAGGTATTGAAAGAAGATGGAGTGTCAAAGGCAGCCTGACTTCTTCAACTACATCAAGGCACCTTGAGTGCGGTGGCCGTTAATGTATTCCAAACACTAAGACAGTTTCTTAGAGCCCAGCTGTCCCTGGCTGCAACCCAACCGCCAATCATCTTGCAGAGACAGACTCATTCCAAAGTTGAGCCCAAGGCGGAGTTGAAGCAGAGTACAAACATAAAGGAGAACCCATATGGGAAAGGAGCGAGGTGAAGGGGGGGGAAAAATGAAATAAAGAATGTGGAGTCCGGGAAGTGAAACACAGCCCCTGGTGGAGATAAAGCTGTGTGTGAAATACCTCTGGCTTTCAGACACGTCTTTGATTCGATGACCCTAAAAACACAGTAGGAACAAATGACAACATGAGGGATGCCTCAAGAGTGAAGAGACATCGTGAATCAAATCATCACTTTTCCCTAAAAGCTGCAACATAAGAAACATTCATGAGTAAAGATCGAAAGCAAGCTTTAAAATTCCGTAACCCACAGAATTTACAGTGTGTCTATAATACTAAAGCAATGCTCTGTCCTTACATCTTAATACATGTCAGCGTCTTTTCATGTGACTCTTGCTTTTCATTCTAGTAATGGTCATTTTTTAATCAATCCCTGATTTAACATAGATATATAAAATATATAATATATAATAAATATATTTTCTCTGTGGTCATGTATAGAATGTCATATACCATGACATAGCCTCAAAATGTTGAGTTTATTGTAAAATTGGTGCTACAAACCCAAGCATTATTGATCAGTTTAGATACTTGCAGTCGTAGAGGTGTTTCGGTTCAACGAGTGACCGTGTTAACTGGTGTCTCAATGCGCCGTGGTTGCTACATTTCAAACACAACCAAAACATTTTGGTGTCCAACCATTGTTCTTAAGTTTCTATGAGCAACTATACGTACACTTTGTACTGAAAATCCCCAGTTAACAGAGTCACTAATTATATCAAAACACCAATGTATTGCCATCATGCATGTGCATATTTCCAATGATGTTGGCTGTAAAAGGGTCTATGGATCATAAAGACTGAAGCTAAGGTTTCATGCAGAAAAGAGAGAAAATTATTGAGATAAGACATTTTTTAATTCTAAAATAATCCTATTTTCATGCTTATATTACGTACTCGCTCATGTGGTTTTGGTTTCTTCCATGTGGAGAAATCCGCAGCTTGACAGGCCTGCCGACAATAGTAAGGGTTGCTAAAATATGTTTGGGAGAGGGGTTTAGTGAACGGTTAATTCATAATTAACAGTAATACACATACAGTGTCTGTAGAGGGTAATAAACGAAACAGCTTGTGAGGGTTCTTCCTGCATTTCATACTGCTGACTGTTTTTGGTTCTTGAAGAAGCAGTACTCACAGACGGGGGGAGGTGTCAGGATGTTTTGTTCAAAGTGCTTCTTCTCCCATGGGTTGCACCCCGCCGTTTGTCTCACAAGACTTTGGTTTTAAATGACACTGACCCTCACAGTTCCTTTCTCAGTGCAGCAACAGTGGGAAAGAGAAGAAGTCGAGGTGGGGGGAATTGTCCTTGAAACAAGTAACAATGGCTTCAAGTGGAATGTGACACATGTGTCTCCAGGGTCTGACAATATTAATCTATCTGCCAATCACCACAGGCACCCAGTCCACTCCAGCACCCCGAGAGTGTGTATTAATTAAGATGCTGTCACGCTAAACGAAGAATTTGGTGCATAACAAGACAGTAGCTCTAGAGTCATTATCCTGGACATTACGCGGGTAGCAGAATGCTTTTATCTTATTACTCAAGTGACTTTTTTTTTTGGTGACATTTTTATGCAGGGTAATTTTATGAAATAATGCGCTGTGAATGTACCTGTCAACACTTGTCTTTCTACCGCTGTATATGTAATGGGCTTAGGTTTTTTTACACTTAATTCATCACTTTAACATCGTCCTCCGTGGTGTCAAAAGATAGTTGTGCTTTTTTTCAAAGAGAGCGTGAAGGAAACGAGTAAAATCCAACACTTCTGTCAAATCAAGCCTTGAATCTACAGCGGGATGGAAGTGACGGATGTTGTTTGAGCTGGCTGACTGTGTTACCACGGCTTCTATATAAAGAATGTGGTAATGTGACTCAATGACAGGGACTTGGCAAAAAATGAGGCTACCTTCCTCAAGGGTCCCTGGCCATTTCAGACGATAATTGAAAATAATGTAAAAATAGTCGTGTGCTGAGGACACGGGTTAACTCTCTGAGGGCAAGGTCAAACCTTCTCCCCTTACTTTAGTTTCCACATGATTAATTACACACCCAAAGGTGGTTTGGAAGCATGTTTTACAAGTTCTGTTGGATGTTCTAGACTGATTTCTTAACTTAAGATGATTAAACCACATCCAGAGTCTTCAGGTTGTGAGGGCGAAGCACATGTGTCATAACAGACAAATGCAAACACAGATCTGCTTCATTCATAGATCTCAGTGTGCTGTTTGTTTCCTCTTTAAATCTGATCATCTCAAGGCTCATTGTTCTCCAGAGACGGATAACAGACAGTCTGTGAAATCAAAATGTTCACACCAATCAGCTGTTAGATTTCAAGAACATTACATGCAGGGTTTTGTTGCTATGGACACTACTGGTATGAAATATTCAATTATTTCATCTTTATCAGCAATCAATCAGGAAATAAACAATATTCTTAGATCGTAATGAGTGTTTCAGCACTTAATCTTCTTATAAATCCATGATGCGGCCGGAGTAATCCCCCTTTGATTTTCAGGCCGATCAGAGGAACATGATTCTAATCTAGAGGTCCAATAGGATTACGTAAATAATGAGCGTGATTGCACAACAACAGAAGGCTGAACCCGGACTGTTAATTCAATCGCTTCATGTAAAACTTGACACATTTACCCCCAGTAATGGCTTTGATTCAAGCGCAGCAATTCTCTTACCACTGAAATGTAGCAAGTAGGCTAAATGAGTAGCTTTACCTTGTTGTTACTTCGCTAACACCGGAGCTGTTAACTCCCAAAGGCAACATTAATGTGCACAGGATAAAAAATGTATGCAAAATACCTAGTATTGAATAATATGTATAAGCATGGACTGAGTTTGTGAGTGACATGAAGTGTCGCTCATGTCTTCCCCATTTACTCAGCAACGCTTGAAATGATTCCACAACATGCTGAGTGGGTGCATGATTAATGTCATATACCGCTTACTACCCTTCCTTACTAATGTACGCGCTGTAATGCACTCAAACTCTCAACTCTCTTGAGCTTTAAAAGGCTTTCAAGTTGTTGTATTTCAGCAGGATGTTTAATGTGTCTGCTTTGCAGTTGCAACTTGCCTTAGCGCTCGCCGCTTTGCATTAACGCTTGCTCTAAAGCTGTAGTGAGTCTGATTGAGCGGTCCATCTTTCCAGGCCCTGTTCATGCTGGCAAGGGCAAATGAGTGAGAGTATGGTATGCGGTCGTGTTTACTCCGGTGCTATCGTGGAAGAAGCAGTATGTACATTGTGTGTGCGGGCAGATGTAAAGAAAGAAATGGTGAAGGAAGGAAAGTAATAATGGAAGTTGTAAGTGGCCCGGTCCCTTACTGCAAGACAGATCAGTCAAAGTTTGAAGTTGGAAAAAGAAACATTCCAAAATCAACAGCCTCTATAATCTATAAACACAACAGAGACAGAGAGTTTCTAGCGGGAGCCAGTGCCGAAGGGAGGCAACTTCAGATTTGTCAGTTCACATGCACAGGCACACACTCCTACTCTCCCAGCTCTCTTAAGAAACACACTAACAGGCTGCGACACACACACACACACACACACACACACACACCCAAAGACACATTCCCTTTCAGACTCAAATGTGTGCCTTCCCATTCATACACACAAACACTCGCAAACTACAGAGGACAGACTTGTGGGGGTTGTTGTCAAGATATCATGAAGACAAAGAGCCAGCCTCCACTCGGGATGACTGGATTTGATCAAAGCAAAGCTTTGTCCCAAGTCAGGATCACTTTTCAACTTCTTAAGTTAATGAACAGATTATACCGGCTAATGAAGTCTGCAGCAGCTAATGAAGTTGACAGTGGTTTTGTGTTGTTCTCAGCTCATTCTAACAATAACATTGTTACAGCATTGCCGTACAACAGCAAACAGCGAACAGCAGCGAGAAGTGAAAGAGAGGAAAATGATTTCACAGTCTCTCTGCGCGAGAACTAGCACGTCAAGGACAATCAATGTTCCCTTATTTTTGGATGGTTTAATTCCTTCAGTTCTCCGTCAGTTCTGAGTAGAAGTATATAGAAAATCTCTCTCCCGCATGCTCGGTACTGTAATGCCTCGAAGCTGGAACCCTGCTAACCCCCAGCAGTCTACTTGGCCATATTGTTGATGTGCTGTAAAATACAACTGTAATTGTCCATTAATCTGAGGTTATCAGCATTCATTATGGCGCATGCAGAGAGCCCATTGATACACTGCATGGCTGGCATTGCATCATTTTACACAGTGGCTTGATGGCTTAGTTTACAAGATCGCTGCATTTATAATGTTGGTATAATTCTTGTTCAGAGAGGGTGAATGATCTTTCAGCCTGTACAGAAAATGAGTGTGATGAAGTTGCTACATATTGCAATATGATATGCAATCTAATTCAAGTATTTTATTGTGTTGCTTTAATTACATGTGCTGTAAATGTGGACCCAGAAAATAAACACCCTCTGATAAGCATGTGCAATTTAGTGTCATATTAAGACATCTTTATTTTCCAGTGTACTATTATGATGGTCAATTTGAGAATTTACCAGCGGTCAGGTCAATCTGCAGGGAAGTCTAGTCACGGTTGCAGCCGTGCCCGCAGTACTAAAAACTCTTAAGTGTATCTTTGTAAAACGATGATCACAAAAAAATATAACTCATCTCTGTTTGAA
The DNA here is from genome assembly GCF_004355925.1 of Anarrhichthys ocellatus. NCBI lineage: Eukaryota > Metazoa > Chordata > Actinopteri > Perciformes > Anarhichadidae > Anarrhichthys > Anarrhichthys ocellatus. The sequence goes on along the minus strand of NW_022280063.1, from coordinate 3,232,809 downwards.
GTTAGGATTAGGAGTGAGGTGTCCTGTAGGTTTAATCGTGGGCTTCAGGCAAAGAGACAGCCCAATGAGAGCCAATCAGAATGTGCATTAGGCACACAACACTGTGTGAGGCAGGACGCAAGGCACCGCTCCTGGGTGACATACCATGTTTTTAGGGAGTCCCATGAATGCCTGTACCAAATTCCATTGCTATCCAACAGTTTCAAAACCTGGAAATATTTCCGTTTAGACCATCATTTATGTAGGTCATGAGGGTTCTCCAGATGATTCCACATTCGATATCAGCTTGCCACAGCTGAGTTAGAAACGTACTGTATTCATATAAACCAATAACACCATGATCTGGATCTTAAAGTTATATCTGTTATTTTGTTTGCCATTTAGAGTTTTTCTTTACCAGCCTTCTGATCTGACCTGTTGTGATATTGCACGGCTGTGTTAACCACACACATTATCTATTTGCCAAAGACAATAAAAAAGACAATATATTGTGCAGGCTTGCTGGAAAGGCGTCAAACTTCTTTATTTCACGGCGAGAAGGAGCTGCACTGTCCTTTGGGTGAAGCTTGGCCACACTGTGTAAGTAAGATCCTGCACCACCTGCCAGTCTCTTCCTTGTAATAAAAGTGTGCTTGCTCAAACAAAAGACGGTACGTGCCTTCCACTACATTGGCATAGCAAAGAGACGAAAGTCACAAATCACTTATGGGCCGAGAGACAGTTTTACTGCGGCAGTAACTCTCCCTCCTCACAGAAACACACACCAACACTGCGGGTCCACCGCGGCGGCGTGGTTGCTAGGAAACACCTTGGGGCGAGCTCCCTCAGTATCTGACCTGATTAGTTAATTGCAAAAAGTGAGCAAGTGGCAAAATTGCTCTAACAGTCATCGACTCACTCGCGTTGCAACTCTCCAGTATTTAGCAGGTGACTGTTAGGAGGGGACCACCTCCTTAGTCAGCGTGTTTTAACACATTAGGACGCATGATAAGAAAGAACGAACTGCAGTAAAGTCGACTCCAACGCTCTCTCATCTGTCTCTTCAATAGAAGCCAGCAGTTGGTTAGCTTACAGTAGCTTTGCATAACGACTGGAAGACACTAAACCTCACAAATTATAGATCTTTCGTGTAATCCGAAAAACGACAATTTGATGTTTTAGCAGGGGCTTACCCTCAGACAGAGCCAGGCTAGCTGTCTAGTCTGTTTCCAGTCTTCATGCTCACTGGATGCAAGACAGAAAGTGAATAAGTGTAGTTCCCAACATGTAGAAGTACTCTTTTAAGAGTGAAGATCCTCATTGCCGAGATAGCAAATATAATTGAATCAACAGTTAAGTACTGTCAGCAAGAAGTACTGAATCTGCATTGATGTCTGACACTGAAACCAGATTAAAGCATTCATTATGTTAAATAAATGTCAGATTTTCAATCATGAATGACAGTGAATCAACACTCATTTACCCATTATCTGAAGCCTGGAGTTTGGGATTGAATTTGAGTTGATTTTGATGTATTGAAATAATATTACACTAATTAACTACAGACCTTTTCATGACATTTTCTCGATTCATACAACAGAAAAGTAAATGAGCTAACTCATAACAAAGTAGATGGTAATAGGATGAAACACATGGTGATCTTATAATGTATCCCAAAAGGATCAATCAATCCATATTATCCCTAATTTATTTTGCTGCAAACTCGTATAACATTACTGTCTTTTGTTGCTGTCTCCTTGAAGGGCTTCTTGTCTGCCTTGTAGTCCCACCTGAAGCTGACAGTTGACCGTTTGAAGTGGTGGACAGCTTCCTGTAGATCATAGGAAGTCAAGCCTGACAATTATACAAAACAAAAGACTTTGTATTGCTGGCAAACAAGGATGTTTTACACAGCTCTTCACAGAATACAGTATTGTGAAACATGTATGCAATTAGACCTAAAATTTATTTGACTTACCATTATTAACTAATCTCAAATGAGGTTTGAGCACACCGCTTGAATTATAGACACTGTTAACATGAATCCTGAAAGTTTCCCTTTTATTGAAAGGATAACTTTGAAATGATTTGAAGAATTCTGCTTCTTTGGATGATATGAAGTCAAACTATCTTGATGTTTTGAGTTTTTTTTTTTATATTATCCCTTAGGTTAGCGTATAAGTATAAAAATGGAGGCATATATTCTTTTTTAGTTTGAGCACAACCAGAAGACGGGACATTTCATAGTACAGCATATCTGTTTTCACCAGATTGCTCAGCATAAAAGGGGCTGTATCAACTTTACATTACAACATTTAAACTGTAACTCCTGCAGGAATGTTGATTTAAAGTAGATTTTTAACAACAACTCGATACCAACCATTCTTACCTTGGCTCAATGTTGAATTAACAACTTTTCTATGACATTTCATAGTACAGCATATCTGTTTCCACCAGATTGCTCAGCATAAAAGAGGCTGTATCAAACCTTACATTACAACATTTAAACTGTAACCCCTGTGGCTCAATGTTGAATCAACAACTTTTCTATTTAGGTAGCTGTACGACAGTCACAATAAGCACACCTATCCTCATCGAAAGCCAACAATCATAACTGACTCTTTCAAGATCCATGGTACACACATCAACAATACCCTGAAATGGGACCTCACTGCAACCATCAAATATCAAAAGCCCAAAAGAGAATTTATTTCTGCTGGTCCAATTTTACACAGCCATAATCCAGAGCATCCTGTCATTATCGATTAGTGTCTGGTATGGAAACACACTGCAGCACACAATAAAGTAAATGGACAGAATTATCACCAGAGCATTAAAGATCATAGGCTGCAAATTCCCTCGACTCCATATACACACAACGCACCATCTTAATAGCAATTAAGATCAGGGATGAGCCTCTCCATCCGGCATCCATCTTTTTTCAGCGTTTCCCCTCTGGCAGAAGGTTCATTACACTAGGAGGCAGGACAGAAGGCTTTAATTGGAGCTTCTTCCCCAAAGCCGTGCAGTTGATAATTACCCAAAAGTCGGCCTAGTTGCGATGTTATGTGGTGTTGTGCACTGTATGCTTTTTCTTTTAGCACGTCCCTCATGTTTGCACTGGTGATGTGTGTGGAGTATTGGCACAGTCATTCCATCTGTACCTAGATCAGTTCCACCAGCCTAGCCGTGTGGTAATAAAAGACACTTGAACTTGAATAGCACAATCTTTCCTTCACCAGATGGTAAAGGAAAGATTTGGAAAGGCTGGAAGGCAGTTATCCTGCAGTCATGAACATGACACCCATTGTGAAGTTTGTTTTAATTTCATCTCACAACCACCCAGTTGTAAAACACATGTTCATGAGATGGATGACAGAGTATAATAAATAAATAAATGATCTGTTTACAACAACACGTGCACATGACAATAAGTTGTTTCCATAGGGATTGATATATGATATACCTCATGATCTTTGTAATTCCACTCACCAAAGAGCTTGTTAATTTTATGTAAATATCACTACCGGCACCGATGTGATTTTGCCCATTCACTAGACCCATCCTTCATCAGTCTTTCATGGAAATATAGGCAGGAGAAGACTTTGACTTGGGCCAGTAAAATGACCTTTGCCTCTGAAGGGAGTCATTGGTAACCCAATTAAAAGGAAATGTCACGCTGGTAATTGCGTCTCACAATGTGAGTCATCTGCGCGGGGTGGCTCGCACTGAATCCAGGGACGGGCTGATATGTGGCATTGAAGTCTCGCCGCGTCTCTGTCATTCCCTGTCCTTCTCACTACTCTCTGGAGATACCCAATTCTGATTTTAGTCTGTCCGCTTTGAGGTTATTGGTTGTTTAACTTCTTATTACTAAATGGTCCCTGCAGTGTTTAATAATGTGCAGTAAGTTATGTTCAAACTTCCTTTTGGTTTAAATATTTTGTTGAATCATATTCAGCTATTGCTCAGCTTTCTCTTGCATTCTGCCAGCTAGATATGTATCCTATCTATCTATCCAGCTACCTATAGCCAGCTGTAGTATCCAGCAAACTATAGCCAGCTGTAGTATCCAGCAAACTATAGCCAGCTGTAGTATCCAGCTAACTATAGCTAGCAGTAGTATCCAGCTAACCATAGCTAGCTGTAGTATTTTTTTTATAGTTTTGTTCTGTAAAAAACATTTGAATCGTGTCTTTGCTTATGATGGAATGTAGTAAGTCTATAGTGGATCAAAAGCAAAGAAAAAAATCTGGAAGATCAATTGAAGAAACAAAATTCAAAGTTGTTTGAAGTTCAGTCTATCTATCCTTTCTCATCCAGCCATGTTTTTGCCACAATTCCTCCTTTGTCCTTGTAATTTGTAGAACCCAAGACAGAATCTGCGAGTGATGTCTGGCAGGTGTTTCGATATGAGACATTTGTCATAGGCCCAAGGTCCAGTGGAGGAGGCAGGAAAGATGTGACTTGATTTTTAAAGTAGAGCCCCGACATTTGATTCTCAGAAAATGATTATTTCAAATCTGAAGCAACATTGGTTCTTGCAATTGAAAGGAACGAATTTGCCAATAATGCTTATATTTGAAATAAATGGGCTGGGATCATGGTCATGACCGAGATCATGAAATAGCCTGCACTACATTTATTGAGAAATAATGTCTCACGGAGTTATTAGAACACGATCAGCACTGAAAATGAAATATGAAATTACCTCTTCCCACTGGCAGAAATTCCCACCCATAGATATGGTACTGTGGATTGTATATTAAGATATAGCATACCTCTGATAGCAGATTGTATAATCTTGGGCCTGTTATCTAGATTGCCTATTTTTCACTGCTAAATGTAAATGTTAAAACAGATTCAGGCACAGATGGCTGCTCTGCCTGTCCTACAGCACAGCAGATGGGAGGTCTCAGCTTCACAGCCTCACATTCATTTTGCTCTCCATTCCAGTTGTAAATCAAAGTCAGAGGATTTTTTATTTTTTCCTGTCCTCATATCTTCCTTTCTTCCTCTCGTTTGTTAAATCTTGCTTCTCTTATCGTCAGCTGGGGCAGCACATCCTGCAGCCTCATAAATTATGTGAAAAACACACAGCGCTCGCGTATTGCACACATAGTTGATATTTTATTGTTTCAGTATTACAGTGTTGATGCAATGCTGAAAATAGACGGTGAATTAAAAGGTTTGGGCTGAGCGTTGTGCTGAGACTCACTTGGTGTGTTTGGTTGGTCCAAAAGAATGAACCTGAAGTGTTTTCACATCTCAAGAAACTTCCAAAACTAGACAGCCCATGCAACTGCACCTGCACAACATTTAGGGAATTAATGAAAATGCACAGCTGGTACTTGTCTCAATATGTCTGCTGTCTCTTGTGAATGCAGCACAGAAAAGGCCGTTTGCTTGTTGCCAGTCTGAAGGCTTGACCTCAGAAAATAAATGTTAGTGCATTTCACTTTTGATAGGATTATCTCCTCCATTATTGAGAAAGAAGGGAGTCTCGCAATGTGGTGATGGCTCTCTTTCATGCTTTGTTCCAATCTATAATTGCTTCTTTTCATGAATTATGTGGGGAAAGGTTAGGCTGGTAAATCTTACAGGCTCTAAACTAGATTATTAGCTGAACCGAAAAATAAATACAACACTGGATTTGCTGTGGGGTTGTGGACATGTTGGGATATTTGTATAGGATGCTGTGCTCCTTTATTGTTCTTCTGCTTTCATTCAGCAGTTGCAATTGCACTTTAAGAACAACATAATTTTTCCAAACAACATGCTGTACTATGATGTATTTTATAGGAAATACTTGGCGATAATAGACAACCTAGTTGATTGGTACAAAATGATTAGACAAAGATTATTCCGTTCATGTTTGTTTTAAAGCGGATTTTCATTAAAACACATGTTTACCATAATGAATTCAAAACTTTCAGAGGGCTTAACTGTTCTGGTTGGGAGGAGATTATAAAGCACCGTACTTTTGCAGCTAAATTTAATGATGTTTAATAATGTTCTCCTGTGCAATGCTGGCAGATGTTCGTTAAAATGGATTAGAGTGCAGGATATCTGCAGCCCCTCTCTGTTTTAATTAACCGATACCTCTGATAAATATTTAAAACTCTGGCAATGGCATCACCACAGAAGGAGGCACCCAAGAGTAGATTAAGATGAATTTTCATGGGGGGGGGGGGTTATACTTTTAAACTACTGAACTCCTCAGTGAGATATTAGAGGATACTTAAATAGTCTGACACTTTTAGTTAAAACCTGCTTCAGCTGGAGTGTTTGGATGTTAAAGAGCTTGAAGTAATGAGTAATTTGTCGGAACAGATTCGAGGTTTGAACACACATCATCAGATACAGTGTTATATATTATCTTTTGGTTGGATGTGCAGATGTTGAGCACAGAGGGACTCCACTACCCTTCATGCAAGTCTGAGCCACACAGCAGCTCTTTCTGGGAGGATCTGCCGAAAACGCCATAAAGCCGATGACATCCCGTGGAAGAGCTAACATCTATATTGAAGGCTAATTTGCTGATTAACCTAGTTTTCAGTGAGAAATGAGTCTCGGCGCGTCACGCTCCACCGGCTGCCAACTGTCATCTCGTCACTGAGCAAGCAATGGAGGGAAACTGGGACCATACATTCCATTTAGATACTGAACGAACCACTTCTGTCTCACTTTAGACACCAGCCAACTCCATCCATTCATTCTTTTGACTCTCTCTCAACTGCTGCTAAATGTTCCACAATGTTCTCCAGCTAGTCTATCGCTGTGTTTGTTCAGTGCTGACCATGTGGCACACATGTGGTGGGTTTTTAGAGCTTTTTTGCTGAAAACAGCTGCTTGATGAAAAAAGACTCTTGAGAGGAGTGAGAGTGAGCAGTGAAGATGACAGCCAGACAGCTAAACAATGAGCTGAACTTGTCATAAAGCTCTCGTCTAGTCAAGGGCCTGTCGTATTAAACAAGAGTCTATGTTCACCTGACAGTTCACCTTCCACAGGTTACATGTCATTTACCCAGAGGAGGCGAAACAGCACTCTTAATTTATCTGAGGAAATTAAACTCCATTTATTTTGACATAGACTCTGAGTAACTGAGTAATTCTCCTCTGTCGCTCATTTACGTTGGCAATTTCCTCCGTGCAGATGAGAAAAGAAAGCTGATTAAGATTCAGATAAAAAAATTAAAAGACCTTAAGTACTAAGCAAATAAACAGCCCATTTTACCTTCACTGGTACGGCGTGACGTTATGAGCGAGCAGAGGATTGAAGCGTTCTCGAATGTAAAAAAAAAACAACACTGTGCCCTGTGCAGCAAGTGAAGTTTCATTTCCCTGCCACTGTTATCAAGATTTAGTGTTGGTTCACCTCCTTACATTAAAGCAATGGTAATCTTTCTGACAACTTCTGCGTTAGTCAGAGCTTCTGGCAAGAGAACACTTTGCAAAATGTGGTGTAAGCCGTAAGAGAGAAGCTATCTGCAGAATGGTTACGAACTGTGTAAATCCATCAACCAGACCCATGCCAGTCTCTCATGTAATCCCTTATCGCGCTGCTGATGAATGAGAGGGCCGCGAATCAGTTTTGGGACATGCCAGACATTTATCAGTTTAAGTGTGGACTATTCTGATTAGTTCCTTTTGAAAGAAGCAGAATTCGACATTATCTGAGAGCCGCACGGCCATTTTTACCATTTAGTCATCTGGAGGAAGCCATTCATGCTTCTGTCCCTTAATGTTTAAGCTATTCTGCTTTATTTCTGTCTTATGCAGCAGCTGTGATCTCAAGAGATACAGACAGAAAAAATACCTCAAATATAAGTCTTAGCTGAGATCTGGCCTAAAGCTGTGTTGCAATCTTTTTAACCTCCTTATGAGCCGGTGCCAGCCTCAGATCCGCAGCCAGAACCCATTTGCATTTTCCAAGATGTGTTTCAAGACTTTTATCATCAGGGACCCAAGGCTTTGAAACGACCTGCGTTATTGGCGCTCAGGCCAGCAGGCTCATCATTATTTTAGCCCTTTTTTACAACAATGTATGTACATGCTTTTAGATTTGGTGTACTATTACATTAACCTCATTACTCGTTTTTATACTATTTGCGCTTATTGGATTGGTAAAGCTACATAAGAGAAGTGTTTTTATGGATCGATACAAGTTCATGTCAACACCAATGTGCAGCAATGCAGAGTTTCTACACTGAGATTAAATAGTGAACTGTGGTTCTTGTGATGAAAGGAAATATGTTTCCGTTGTAACAGAAAGGAAAACATTGTCAAACAAGAATTTTATGACAAAGAAATGTCTCGTGTTAAAACAAGATTTTTCAAATCTTAAATCATGATATTTGGTTATATAGTTAGAAGAAAACCCACAATCTGGTGACATTTTAGCATTAATATGAAATGCTAAAATGTCTCTGTAGTTACTGAATCAGCGGCTCAATAGGAGATACAAGCCTCTGAGTCATTTCCACTGTGTGCTTTTAAAAATCCCAAAAAATGTAGAACGAGTTTGTTCAATTGTTCCTGCTCATCCATTTTTTGGTAATACCAGTGGTGGCAGCAGCGGTGGCTTTTAGCATTTCTTGAAGTAACAAGAAAACCTTTCACTTATAAATGTGTATGTCGTTATAACAAGGAAACCTTGTTATGTAGGCTATGGATGTTAAGTTGATGCTGAATCCGATATCATCAACCAGATGGTTGCTAATGTTGTCTTTTTGCCTTTTGGGGCATGTAGAGCAAAGTGAGCGTTTAGAAAATAGTCGCCTGTAGGGCCAAAAAAGAGCTCAAAACAATGGGAACTAATGGGAACTGCCTAATTCCCTAAATAAAGTCCTAATGCTGTGTGCTTTCATCACTAGACCAACACCTTTCACTGATCAGGGTACTCACAGGGTCTTAAAGGTATTAGAAAGTCGGCACATTGGCATTAAATTCAATTCTAAGTGGTATTAATAAGCTCTCAAAAAGTCTTCAATTTAACTTGATGAATCCTGGAGGTACCCTGACATGCAAGTATTCCCTTTTAATATAAAGATATTCATTATAGCCACTTAAAAGCAACTGACTCAGGAGAGTCCACTTGTGGCCACGGTGTCTGCTGCTCAGAAAAGTGACATATTGATGCTTTAATGTTATGTTATTAAAAACAAACAAGCCACATGCAGCACATTAGACACTCGGTTTGATTCAGTCTATTAAGCAGTAGCTCGAAATAAAGTACACCCCATTTCAACGTGTTCATTTTTAGACAGAAAGTTTGTGTTTTCGGCAGTTTTAGTAAAAAGACGATCATTAGCATGGACTAAATAATGAAATCCTTGCCAGCTCTTCATGTGAACCAGCAAGTGGTTCAGTCTCAGTCTCCTGTGATGCCACAGATTCACTGAGCGGGTCAGTCTAATTATGGATCTGAGAACAGCCGGTTCATTATCTTCAGGTAAATTCACATCTAAAGGGAGAAAAAAGAAAAGCACTCTCTCTACAGTGAGGCCTGGTCACACGCACGACACTACTCCAGACTCTGAATTGATAATTACGTTTGGGAGAGAGATATGTGCGAGGACATGAGCAAAAAAAAGTGTGTGGATGTGTGTGTGTGTGTGTGTGTTTTGGTGGAGGGGGGTATGGCAGTACAAATGATTAATGTGAGTTCTGTCTGTCCATACTCTCTGAGTTATGTGTTTGCACAATTCTAATTGCATTGAGCACAGAAAAAAAGGCCAACACCATGTTCAAAGGAGGAAGGGAACCACATGTTGGACACTCATTTCCCCTCTGCCGCTGCAGCACGGCTTGATGAAGTATATTGAAGATGTAATTAATGTGTTTTTTTTTTAGCGTTGCCAGCATTCCTGTGGATTCAATCAGAATACATCCTGAAGATAACGTACAAATCCAGGCAGATCTAGAGGATCAGGTGGAGGAGAGGAGGAATTTAGAAGGGCATGTTTCATTTCTAAATTCAAAGTGGCAGCACCCCGCACTCCACTGCCTATAACCTATCATAGGGAATTGTATAATAGGTATCCATTTGTCAAATTAGATCAGAAGCTGATATTGAGGTACGACTCTTCATATCTCCTCTGGGATTCCATCAGGCAGCGAGAATATTTTCAATAGGCATTATTGCGTTTTGCAGTTTCATACCGCTCAGATTGGATAGCTGGAGCATCTGCTGTGCTGGAACTAGCAGACTGTCTCTTTCTCTATCTGTCTTCTCCTTCTGCCATGTATGGTTTGCTCTTACCTTCTTCATGAACCCCTTTAACGTAGTCCCTGCCCAGCATCTTTTATGGTACAGTACAGTATCATTTATATCAAATATCACAATGTTATCAACTCAAATATGAGACAAAGATAGAAATACAACCTTAACCACCCATATTTCATAATCTTTCTATAGATGCTGCACTTAGAAGGCTAGCTGCTACTTGGGTGTGCTATGCAATGTCAATGTGTCTCAAATGGTATGCACCACACCAGTAAATGTCTTTAATATGAACTTAGCTGCAAAATGTCAGGGTGTATGTTGCACTGGGTGGGCTACAGATTTGCTGTCCTGATTGAAACATAATACTTTCCCTATTGGACCTATGTTGTATTGTTTTGTATTGTTTTATTTTGCTTAAATGGCTTTAATTAGCTTTCATTTAATTAGTAAAGGGAGTCAATGCCCAGGGCAAGGCTCTCGCATCCCAGGGTTGAGCAGCTTTCCATCGGTTAGCAAATTACTACGACGTAAGTAATCATTTCTGAGTGTACATACTTCAAATTGCTGTTGTAGATCAAACAAACATAGATTTTATGAAAATATTTAAAAGTTTAATATGTGGACACTTTGAGGCTGGAATGCAACACATAGCTGTTCATATTTAGGTCAATCATCTTCAATTAAAAGTGTGTTCCACAGTGTGATGTTTTTTTCTTAGCTATGTCATAGCACCCTTCCTACCGGATAAGCATGTCTTAACATTGCCTCTCATCACCTGTGGCAAGCCACCTCTGTTGATTGGTTTCATCTTGCTCAAATGGCTTCAATTAGCTTTCATTTAATTGGTAAAGGGAGTAGAAGCCCAGGGGCAAGGCTCTCACAACCTTTGGGTTGAGGAACTTTCTATCAGTTAACATATTAGTCTGAAGCAGAGCTGTGACAACGGCCTTTTTACAGTCCGCACATTGTAGGAGCTGATTGAAACAGGCCGCCAATGGTAAAAGAAATCAAATAACAGTAAAAAGATGAGTGCACATGCTGTTATAAAACACAGGAGAAATGCTGATGTGTCAAACGCATGACCAGCACTGGAGAGGAAACCGAGGGAGTAGATGCTTTCATGAAGAAGTCATTTGTGAGCTTTTTTTATCAGTGGCTGTCACATCTGACGCATGGTACAGTTTATCAACAACGTGAGAGTGCGTAAGTGCCAACACTATGCGAGATGAAATAAAATTGATCTTATTTGATGGCTGTTTATGAACAACTCCGTGTTTGATATTTTCACTCAGTCCCCGCATTTGGTTGAGTGCAGCCGAGATTGATCACCGACTGGCTGACAACTGCTTTTTGCTATTTAAAAGACATTTTTAATGTATTTTACTATATGCCTATGCAAGAAATAGCAAAAATCTTATGCTATGAGAGAATAGTGTAAGCATTTAACCCATGTATTTAATGGTACCGTAAGGATTGGGGAACCTTTATACACCAGATTTTGACGGGGCTGATCGCTCTGGCCAGATGTGCCATGTTGGTGTTGGTTAGATTGTTGGATATTAGCAATAATTATGCTACGAGCAAAATAAAGAAAGAATAACCCAAGAATGCTGCAGATTGAGATCATCCTCAACAGCTGAGCCACCGTGAATGTTTACCCACACACGTCATCCGAATGACAGAGGGGTTGAATTCCACTGAGTCTGACCTCTCCCTAGTGCCACCGGTCCTCTGTGCGCCCATTACCGAGCAGACTTGGTAAATTGAACTAATCATCTTTGATTAAGTACAGACTCCGGGCTTGTGATGCAGCAAAGACAAAGGTCATTCTTCATAATGCGATATGACATCGCAGCTTGAATGGTGGAGGCAGTGCTTGTGCATGCGCACAGCGCGGGGGTTAGGAGGGGAGCAGGGACAGTAATTACACATCATTCATTTAGACGGATCTGAAGACGGCCTGACTGTATGATGTGAATGCTTAGGGGAAAGTTAGCACCATCTTATTGCAGTAAATGTGACTTTCTGAAGGCCAACACGCGACAGCCGTGTAGTTCAGGCTTGAGTAAGCAATCATCTGGCTGAATGGATTTATTAAGAATAGAGTAATAATCACATTTGTCAGGATGTAACATGTAATAAGCAGTCATGGATGCAAAGAGAGTCAGCGTAGACATTCTTATCCCTGGAGCATGCATAAAACGTCTTCTTTAGTTTGGCAGTAAAACCAATAGCGACTCCAAAGATTGTTGTGATTGTGCAGTGTCAATATTTCATGGGTTTGTTTCAATGCCAAAGAGAGACGATAACTCCTCCTCATTAAAACAATTTCTGTATCTTAAAGTGTGCTCAGGTGATGTGCTGTTTCATTTTCATCACTACACGTCGTTGAAGCGCGACGCGGCTCCGAACTGTTCCCCTCCTCTAAATGTCTGCGACTTGAGGAAACACTGCAGTGAGACGCAGATAGCTGGCTGACAGGGAAAATATCGGCACCCTAGTACGGAGGGCCAGCCTCTCACTACCATCAACTGTGTTTGCAACAAGGTGTCAGGGCTTTGCAGTTTCATCGTCAGGCGTAGTTTCACATGAATATGCAAAGCGCTGGGACTGCCAAGCTGCCAAAAGCTGGAGTGGAGCAGAACTGGTACAGCACAGCCCATCGCTATTGTAGAGATCTAAGCCTTTACTGCTGGAAGTACATGTGATATATTTTTTACACCAAGGCGAGTGCTCTGTAGCTTACAAATACAGTATTTACTGCATCCTTGCTGTGATTTGGCTCTGTCCATAGCATCTTTTTTTACTTATTGATAAACTCATTTGATAATAAGGCTCCATAGGGGCATGATTGCACCTCACAAATGTAATTTTGAAAGATCATAGAAAACACATTTTAGTTTTTAACCATGTTTAAAAATGCTGGGGGAACAAATGTTGACAGAATTCTTTTGATGCTGCAGTACAGGTGGAGTTTTTTTTCCCTTTCTTTAACAACGATGAAACAATCGACTTAAGTCAATATCGGATTACAAAAACAATTACCACAATATTGTCAAATGACTTATAATCCATTTACGTCTTTGGGCATTCATTTCACAAACAAGACGTAGCTCATTCAAGCTTCGATTTGTGTGCTTCTACACCCAAATGTTTGCAAAGCTACTTACCAGCACTTCTTGTCTGCAGGGAATGCAAAGCTCGCCTTGTTTATAAGAGAGGGAGAAATATAATTTGAATAAGCTTTTAATCTGTGGAGAGATGATCCAAAGGACTCAGCTGCCGTTGCTTCCCATTTCAGGACACAATCTCCTTTCAATAATGGGCCTCTATTATCATTCTGTGGCACATACACCAGTGGACATGAGGAAAGAGGGCGAACCTACAGTACTTTTTGATCTGCGTAAAAGAAATGGGAAGATACTATTAATAGTATTACTTTACTTGAGTAAAATATTCTAGTACTCTTTCCATCCCTGGATAAACAACAGATTACTCAGAGCAGTGATTAGTGGTGGCCTACTTGTTCGCCAGGGAGCACTCCAGTAATGGTCATTGGGTACTACAACTAATGTCAATAAAATGTATGATTTTATTTAGTCTTTTTAGATGAAAACTATGTGTTGTGATTGTGTGAGCAGTCAACAAGCAAGCAGAGAAATCCAAACAGTTAGCTAAGGTAATAAACACTTATAATTAGCTGAAAGTAATGGATAAACAGCTGTATAGTTTTCAGCTAACTTATACAGCTGTTTATACATTGCTAGTAATGGTCAGCTGAAATAGTCAGCTAAAAGTAATGGATAAACAGCTGTATAAGTTAGTAGAAAAGTAATGGATAAACAGCTGTATAAGTTAGCAGAAAAGTAATGGATAAACAGCTGTATAAGTCAGCAGAAAAGTAATGGATAAACAGCTGTATAAGTTAGTAGAAAAGTGATGGATAAACATCTGTATAAGTCAGCAGAAAAGTAATGGATAAACAGCTGTATAAGTCAGCAGAAAAGTAATGGATAAACAGCTGTATAAGTTAGTAGAAAAGTAATGGATAAACAGCTATATAAGTTAGTAGAAAAGTAATGGATAAACAGCTGTATAAGTTAGTAGAAAAGTAATGGATAAACAGCTATATAAGTTAGTAGAAAAGTAATGGATAAACAGCTGTATAAGTTAGTAGAAAAGTAATGGATAAACAGCTGTATAAGTTAGTAGAAAAGTGATGGATAAACAGCTGTATAAGTTAGTAGAAAAGTAATGGATAAACAG
>NW_022280063.1:3217979-3218236 GCF_004355925.1 Anarrhichthys ocellatus | reverse complement strand
ATGGATAAACAGCTGTATAAGTTAGTAGAAAAGTGATGGATAAACAGCTATATAAGTTAGTAGAAAAGTAATGGATAAACAGCTATATAAGTTAGTAGAAAAGTAATGGATAAACAGCTATATAAGTTAGTAGAAAAGTAATGGATAAACAGCTATATAAGTTAGTAGAAAAGTAATGGATAAACAGCTGTATAAGTTAGTAGAAAAGTGATGGATAAACAGCTGTATAAGTTAGTAGAAAAGTAATGGATAAACAG
>NW_022280063.1:3129928-3217969 GCF_004355925.1 Anarrhichthys ocellatus | reverse complement strand
TGTATAAGTTAGTAGAAAAGTAATGGATAAACAGCTGTATAAGTTAGCAGAAAAGTGATGGATAAACAGCTGTATAAGTTAGTAGAAAAGTGATGGATAAACAGCTGTATAAGTTCACATCAGACAAAAATAATACATGAGTGGAGTAATAGTGAAGTTGAGTTTGTACTGCACCATTGTGAGTTTTTCAAAAGAATAAGTTTGAAATCAGCTTCCATTGTTGTGACAGTCTGGAGATAAACTGGCTGAAACAGCCGAGTCATGTATATGCCGTTTGAGGACAGACTGCACTTGGCTAATTACCGCTCTAAAAGACAACAAAACAACTCTTAGTGCTTGACAAATTTAGACAATAGACAATTAAGTGCACTTGAAATCACAGAGCTATCATCAAGGCTCTTTATCTGGCTGTAATTCATTTTGTTTGCCAATGTTTTTGGGGGTAAAACGCAGTATTCATAAGGAGCCAGTGTGCAGCTGAGATTTCAGAGGGCAGAATTAAACTTGCAAATTTCCATCATCTGTGATTAATGCCAATAGATATTCACCATCAAAAACAAAATTAACGTTGAAACCACTCAGGGAGAAAAGATGAAAATCAGGGCAGTTCTAAAGATACTGATTGCAGTGGTATGGTGGAGGATCAAACGCCAATCGACTGATGTGATTCTTCAGTTGTGTTATGAGTTGAATGCTAACAATTACAAAGAAACACGGGGAGTTCGGGATAACACGTTATTGGTATTCCTGATCGGCTGCATTATGCTTCAATGTAACTCTCACATTAACTTCTAATTGTGGTGATAACAAACGCAGAAAATGAGAATGTGCCCTAAATTCATATCTCTTTGGGGATTAGAAAGTTGTTTCTGCTACAGTCTTGGAAAAAAAGAAAATGCTTCCTGTTGTCGGCAAAAACACATTTTCTACAAACATGATATTCACCCTGAAGAAGCCTCATTTTCAAAAGCGCACACAGGATCTTACACTGGATCTGCAGGAGCCGCAATAGGAGTAACATCACTGGGTGTGAGCAGGTTAGTCCCTGCATTAGGTCAGGATAATTAACCACGGTGATTTACTTCAGCCCGTTGAGTTTCTGGCAATGCTGAAATCCACCTCATTTGCAGAATTTCACAGAGAGACATTTAATGCTGAGAGGCATCCGGCCTCCCTCTCTCTGCTGCTGCTTCACAGCGGCCGTCCAGCTCAGCAGCTGAGTGCAAGTGTAATCATTGTTCAGGCGATGTTCCCGATCGTAGAAAAATACCAACAGATCAAACTGTCCATGGATAATATGTAAGACTGCCAGTTCTTTACAGTAGATGCACAGTGTAAATAGGGCACGGTGAGCTTTAATGTTAGCAAAATGTGTGAGAGTCTGATATGTTTATTCTAGCAACATAATGTGCTCAGTTATGAATGCAGTGACTTCTAGTAATGATGCTGCTTCTTGAATGGCTCCCTCGACAAAAGACTGTTTTTTTCCTCCATCCAATTTCCTGTATATGAGCAGGCCTATTTGTGCTGTCACTTCAGGTGTAATGACTAACGCTAATAAGCTCCCCTCTGCAAAGTTCACCTCAGCTAGTGTATCAGCGTTGTCTGTTTTGTTTGCTGATAATTGCCTTTACAGTAAGTCCCACGTCTCCACGGTGAGTCATCTCTTTCAGCGGCGTGTCTTGGCTTCATGTTTACCTCAGTGATTGCATCAGAACACGAGAGCCCCTCCTCAATGTTATAACACCGCTCCTCTCCGTGAAGAGGATGTCGGGGTTATCAGAGAGTGAGCCAGTCGCATTTCATTTAGCTCCTTCATCATCCAAACACAGCACCTCGCATTTAGGGAGGCATATTGTGGGAAAAAACTAAAAGTTTAGTCATAGCGTTTGTGTGGATTGTGTGCATTGTGTGATTATGTACGCTTGCTTTCGCAGTTGTGTGATGTCCGACAAAGACGTTAGAATGGTAGCCGTTCATAAGATGCAGCTCTTGAGATGCACATTATATATGTGGAAGTAAAAGCAACAGCATCCGTGATAGTCTTCCCAGACTTCACTTTTGGGTGTATTGGGACCCTGTATAATAAAGGCAAGTTTAATAGGCTGCTTTGTCAGAGCAGAGCTGAGGAATGAAACGGGTTCCTGACACCAGCTTCACCCTGAGAACTCCCGGCAGCAAAGGATTGTGGGGCCTGTGCATAGTCCCGATGATGATCCTGTTCCCGGCGAGCTTCATGGCATGAGGAGCATGGAGTTGCTACCTCTCAATTAACATCATCAAAACCACACTGGAGGGGGTTTACAAGTGCATTGCTTTAGTGCGTGTGTGTAGAGAAGATAACAATGGCTGAGAGTTGTCAAACTGATTTTCTTTCGCCCCATAAAGCCTTCATGCTGTGCCTGTGGCCGCCATGTCGCCTCAGCCAATTAAAAATCAATTATTTAGCTCAAAGTCTTTGCGCCTGCTAATGAACTATGTGTGCTTGGGTTGATAAGGCTCATCGTTGGTGTTGATACTCTTACACGTGGATCACCACTGTATTACAAAAAAAGCTTTATTTTTAATTTGGTAGATTTGGAGCTAGCAGTCAGAAATTTGTTCTGGGTCATAAATTAATTATCCTGCTTTGTTCCCAAATTAAACTTTTGTGATATTTCTAATATTTGCTTTACATTTGCGGGAGATTATGAGGCGTAGTTCCCAGAGTCTCTGTTGGTTGCTCAGCAACTGCTCAAAATCAGCATTTTTACACGTCAGGTTAAACAGACAAGATATAGCGGGTTTATTTGGAGATTTAGAGTTGCTGCAAGGTGGATTTTGTTAACCAAAGAAAAGAAGAAAAAACAACAAGTGAGCTATCCTCCTGTTTTCCAGTCGTTACGCTAAACTAGCAGCTGCTGCACCCAAGTGACCAAAAAACTAAAGAATCTATTATTGCAGATTTAAATGTTATTCTTTGGTTTCCTGTTTCATTTGCAATTACTGCTTGTTTGCTAGTATGCATTATCTTCCATAGATACACTATCTTTTTCTGCAAACTATTTCACCACATTTATGTGTCCTCTTGCCTCCAGTCCTGTCTAAGGCTGCAACTTTTATCAATCGAATGTCAGAAAACATTAATAAATATTTATCATTATTTATTTATTCATCACAAAATTTACATTTTCTCCGCAGCCCAAGATGACATCCTTAAATTATTTGTTTTGTCCACTACTCAAAGCTATTCAGTTTACTGTCATAGAGGAGCAAAGAAGCCAGAAAACATTCAAAAATATTTTTCAATCAATTATCAAAATAGTTGTTGATTTATTTAATAGTTGACAACTAATCGATTCATCTTTGTAGCTCTAGTCCAGTCCATCGTCTCCTCCTTATCGTGTCATATCGAATTATCTTCCTTGATCGACTACATCCTTCTCTCCATCTGTCTGTTTTCTATCCATCAACTTCTTCCATGTCCTCCTGAAGCTCTGTGTTCACTTCCTGATAGCCTCCGCTCCATGCCCCCTTTCCTGAGGTCAGACATGTGATGGGCACGCTGGCCGACACTGACAGTGACCCACAGTGCTCAGAGGCAGCCAGCGTCAATCCCCTTCGACAGAACACAAGATCTTATCAGGGAGGAAGAGAAGAGAAGACTCATTCTCTTCTCTTTCTACAGATGATGCAAACCTTGACGACATTGTGTCATCTGAGGAAGGGCACATCAGCCACTATCACCACCCCATTGTCATCTCCAAGACACCGTCGCTCCTGCACGCAAGTTGATCAAATGTGTCACTGTCACTCAGTCTCACACACACACACAAAGATATACAGAGATAAGAAAACATACACACATCGTCCCAAACCAACTCCTGGCAGGTATGAGTGACAGCAGCGTACACCGAGCGCACACAGCAGAAGAGGTTGAGTGACAGCGATGTCGCTTTCCACAACAATGCAATTAAAAGCTACAATAATTGTCTGCAAGCAGTGAGTGAGGCTATTATGCTGTCAGTGGGTTGAAGGATTTAGGACGGCGCGGTAAAGGCTTCTACTTGATGATGTGAAATCTAAATGTTCACCTCTACGGTAGTTACAACACCTCCCTGAGCTTCCTGTCCACTCCCCTTTATGCATAGTGAAAAATGAATCCATTGTGTCGTGCACTTTGGCATCAGCCCGGTTTCATTATCATCTTTAACAACTGTCTGTGGCATGTTTACAAGGCCGCTCATTTGAAATCATGGCATCCGTTTACCTCCTCTCCCTGCAGCGATTGCGGAGCCACTCACAGCAGAGGACCTCTACCCCCTGGTGGTGAGGAGGAGACATGCAGCTTAGATATTACTGTAACAGTGCTGCCTCCATGGCAGCAGGAAAAAAACAGCTTGGTTTCGCATCACTGAGTACGTTGACTCATTTTCAGAGGAACAATATGGTTTTCGGAGTTCCCTTTTCAGCTTTATCAAACACATGCTGAGTAATGGTAATCTCAAATAGCAAAACATCCCAAAAAGCACCTTAATTGCAACGAGTATGTGAAATTGGGTTTGAGGGCTTAAGTCACTGGTGTGGAGTGAATCCCTGCATGTGTTGGGAAGATTACTTATTGTGCAGCCTGATCATACATATGCAAATGCTCTCCCATGATCCCAGAGCATTGAAAGAATTACAGCGAGCATCCGTCACACTGAAAGGCTCTATACTGGCCCATATAATCACTCAGTTGAATTCAGGGCAAAGTGGGGAAAGAATGGAAGTGTTTTTCTCTCTCTCTCTCTCTCTCAGCATCACCATTCAAAGACCAGAGAGGGTGAGAGCTCCTATGCACTGCTGCTCACAGATGCTTCAGAATCGTGTTCAAAGACCTTTTCTTACCAAACACTCCCCCCTCTGCACAGTGATCGGGTACAGCTTTTTGGTAAATATTTGATAGTGGGGCCTTGTGTCTTCGAGACACGGAGAACGTCCATGAGGAGTTGTTTTTAGGTCAGCTCCAAGACCGCTCTTCTTCTTCTTCTTCTTCTTCTTCTAGTTCGTCTTCTCCCTCCTCCTTGCTCGCTCCTGGTGTAAACTGCAAAGGACCGGATATGCTAGTCGGAGGAGATTTTTTTGAAATTTGCCCCAGTTCAGAGAAAAAGGCATCAGGCATGTGTGTGTAAGTGTGTCAGGAGATAACGGAGGAGGCTCCCTGCCTCTCACTTTCCTCCTGCAGTGTACACAACACATTCAGGGCTTTCATCCGGGATAAACAATGCGCCACCTCCTGTGAGGGAGCAGGGAAGTGGAGATAAGCGCGAGACGACTCAAGAAATAGTGTCTGTTGATTTGGATTTTTTGGGTAAAAATATATGGAAATGCTGCCCATAGTTGCAGTATGGCACCACTGTTATGTCATGTCAGTTTGTACATGTATTGATAACCTATGTTTACCTGCATTTTAAGATTAATTCACTTGTGAATTACTATACTATATTATCATAAGGTTGAAATTCTCGATCAAATATTGAAATAAATTTCCATGTCTGCATCAGGACACCTGCTAAAAATATTCACATTTAGCCAAATTAATTGCTGATTGCACCTTCAATCAACTCTTTTACTCTGAAGGAACAGCTCCATTCTTAGAAATGATTTTAAGATGACCATTGTAATTCATGCGTCTAGCGTTTTCCTCAAAACAGTCGCCTGAACTCGACGACATGATGTGATTTTTTTACGGCGACATTATCAAACTAGCTCTGTGTGTTAATGGTACACTGCTGGCGTTGCTAAGTAGTCACACCGCCCACAGGCTTCAAAGTAACGACGAGAGAGAGACAGAGTGTGTGTGTGTGTGTGTGTGTGTGTGTGTGTGTGTGTGTGTGTGTGTGTGTGTGTGTGTGTGTGTTTGTGGGGATTGGAACCAGTTGGCGCCATCAGTGAGGGGTCATTGGGGACCCAGTTAATGGGAAATCGTTATGTAAATCTAATCTAATTAAAATTAGAACCGCACTAGTCAAGACTAAGGTATGGATGGGGAGACGGGGATGTTAAATCATATTATTACTGTGCCTCATTTGCATAACTGAATTCACCGTCATGCAGCATTTCTCTTCGCACTCATATCTGGTTGCATCTCTGAATAAATCCAAAGAGATAACCCAGCTGTGTTATTGGGCTCGGATATAGGGGGGAGTTATTAGCTGGAGTCCCATCTCACCTTGAGTTTAGAGTTTGCAAGTAAAGTTTTTTTTATTTTTAAAGCTTCACTTATGGTGCAGAGTATAACCTGATAATGTGTAGCATTGTCTCATTCATTGCTTAAAAGCCACAGGGAGATTATCGAAGCTGCATCACATTGACTGTAAATCATTGCAGGCAGGAGCAGAGATGTGAACGAGGCCTCAGCATCACACCTGATCACGTGTCAAATCTCCCCTCAAATTTACCTCGCAGTCCGGATTAGCCTAATAGCTCGTATGCATGAGAGCCGGGATGCGGGCCTTTAGTTTTAACACCGTGATTGTTGAGTCTCTGTTATCTGATTAGGAGGCTTAACTCCGTCGCTCTGATACATGGCTAAGCTAAGCCTGTGTGGGTGTTACGTACAGTATATGTAGATGAGAGAGTGGGGGGGACTCTTTAATGTTATCTGTTTCACTGTCATGCATTCATGCATCTCCAGCTCACATGGGATTACCATACTGTAACTATTAATGTATTTCTATCTATAATAATTTCTCATTTATTGGCTCATTTTACCTGTGTTGGACCAAGAGACAGAGAGGGGGGAGAACGTCTGACGAGGGTTTAAGAACTAATTTTAAAGGCAGGAATACAAACAAAGGAATGATATCCACATGAGCATTTTTGTGCTGATGATTTATTCTGAAAACAAAATGACAAGTAAAGTACAAGGTGTTCAGACCTTTCAAAGGGAAGTAAAGAAAAACAGGTGACACTCATCGAGCAAACCTGTCACTCAAACAACAAAATACAAAGAAGCCTCTGTTGCTGTCAAGTTTACTGCCAGTCAAGCGGGAAAGCCTTTTTTGTTTTGTATCTAAAACCTCTGACGGTTTAGGCAATGTTTTACCTGCAGTTTTCATTTGCACAACATAAATTAATTCAAATGTCTGTTATTGTGTTTGTACGAACATATACAAATTATGTTCGGGTCGGGTTCGGCCTACTGGACATGGTGCATCTAGTTCTTTTTATTGAAAATATAGTGTACAAATAAATAGAAATAACGGACGTACTGTCTGTGTTATCCTACTTCTTATTCAGTTCTGGTTTATTTGTGTGACTCGGAATAATTACTGTAGCTATTTTAACTTTTCGTGCTTTGGCTGACATTAACTGTGTCGGGCTCTGGCCGGTTTGATCATAAAAAAAGAGAGTACCTGTTGGGTTCGGGTCAGGCTTGGTTACTACTCTGTGTCACGGTTATGCAGGCAGATAGACACAAATGCAGAAGCAACAGCAAGGCAACTGAAGAAAATAATTTATTTACCAGACATTGGCTGAGGGCATACGAAGGCAAAGCAAAACTGCTGGCTCGAAAGACGAGGAGAAAAACAACAACTGCAAACACTGGGATACATTGACCCGGTGTGTTGGGAACAACACAGGTATATATATACACTGAGAAATAATCACAAAAACAAGACACAGCTGGAAGTATGCACTGGCATAAGAAGAGAAACACAAGGATTGGCTTACAATGGAGACAGCAGGGTGCAAATTAACTTTTCAAAATAAAACAGGAAACAGACAGTTCAGACAGAAATTTGCATCCCGAGCCACAACCTAGTGTCTTTCTGCACGTTGGTGTGGAAATATACTACTTTTGGAGAACACACAAGGCTCCATACACTCTAGCAGCTGCCCATAGCCCTGAGTGAACTAATATCCACCTGTGATTAACCTCGCATTAATAAACCCAACGCGTTATCATCTGGAATTCAGAGCCTTCAGGCTGCTCTGACTCACAGTGAAGCCTCATAAAACGCACCATTAAACAATTATGAGGCTTTTTAACCGCACCACCTGACTATAAGCACATCCGCAGCTAGTGTTGTCTTTGGAGGTGGGCAAAAAATGACTTGCGCTGGGGATGTAGCGCAGGCTATTTACCTCGCCAAAATGATTGACCCGTAATCTCCCCGGTTGCCAGACCTGTTTTTATGTGGAAACGGTGAGACACTGAAGGAGCTGGATGTTGTCCAAATAAGAACACCTTGCATAGTCAGTAGCACGTGTCAAAATTAGCCACACACAAAGAAACCTGCTTTTTAAAATGCTGAGCAGGGTTGAACTATAACAGTCCAACCTACATTAAGCCTTACAGGTGACAAATATGAGAGTTGCTCCAAAAGCATAAGTGGCATTCACATTATTGTGGGAAAATCATCTTTGAAACATTTTTTCCGCTCTGGCAATGATCCCACGCTGATGCATGCAGTTTGCTGCGTGGAGCTACAGCATTCAAAGCTCAGTTATGTTAGCAACGTTAGCACATAGCCCGTAAGGTTCTGCAAAAGTCCATGGTAATTAGCACAACCATTCGCACTGGCACTTATAAGTAAAAAAGGTGTCTTTTTATAAAATAAGTCTTTACTAAGTTGAGATTTATGCATCACTTTATTATAACACTAAAAATAATTACATTGAGGTAAAGCCTGGTTGTTCACTACCTCCAATAAAATGGTATTCGTGTATTTCTTGAATTCCCCTGCTTGGGATCAATAAGGTTTATCTTATTTTATTACTTTTTATTTAATATCTACAACCAGTAGCTGCTGTTACAATGCTAACTGAATTATTGACACAACTAATGTCAGTTTGCAACCATATGACATTTGGATTAACGAGGTAATATTGAATATGGTCGACACATCTGACATTACATTACGTTACTTGATCGAAATGCTGTTAAATAATAAACTGAAACATTTTCAAATTCTATTTTACAAAAGTAAAATAAGACAAATACCTGACGTGGCTAAATGTTCTGTGTGTAAGATTATCGTAACTGATGACATCACATTGGTTAGATTAGCATAATTGGATATTTGGATATTTATGTAATAATAGACTCCCTACATTTACAAAATATTGGTAAAACTGTTGTTTTTTGGAAATGACATGAAAGCAGATTTAGATATTGCTACAGTAGCGTATTTACAGACAGTCCTTTAGTTTTATGCTAGTTTGAAACCAGCGAGTTGTTGTTAAGAACTTCGGAGATACATCACACATGAATTTAGTAGTTTTATGAAAAACTGGTACAATCCAATCCAGATGATGTCATGTAATAAAACATTCAAATAGCTAGACCAGCAATTTTGCATTTGCAATTTCTCAAGTATCAATCACCTAACCATGTCATCTCCCTTTTCTCTGTAGTCGACAGTTTAACACTTCCTCCTGAGCAGAACTGCCTCTCAGAAGGGGGTAACAGGGTAACACAGCATTCTTTAACTAGATACAATTATTCTTTGAGAGTTTTGTTTTCATGTTTCAAGTTGTTTTATAATTATCAAAGCTGAATTAGAGAGTTAATTGTCTTGTGTGTCTGCCACGAGATGTATGAGGGATGAATACAAATGGGTCAAGTATTCTTCATGTTTGCCTGATTGCTTTTGTTTGTGTGTGTGTGTGTGTGTGTGTGTGTGTGTGTGTGTGTGTGTGTGTGAGTCATCAGAGAAAAATGAGCTTCTGTCAAGAGTCTCTGTGTAATGTATTACAACCTTCTAACGAGATGGCCACATCCTGGTCCGTGACATTGTGACATACAGTACACAGCTTGTGGGTGTGTGTGGGTGTGTGCGTGCGCGCGTGTGCGACTAGGTGTTTTAGCTCAGAGGAGCTAATAAGGCCACTAGAACCAGCAGAACGATGTGTCACTGTGAAGGTCACAAGTTCAATCCCTGCGTGTAATGTCACACTGGTGACATTAAGGCAGACGGCCTCTTTACTCAGCGGCCTTGTGGTCTTTGGTACAGCAGACACCATAGCTGAAACACTATTACGTCCCCTAAGCCTCAATTACAGCATGAAATCTTATCTCCTACAAGTTAATGTTCTCCTTCAAAACACCTGAAGGCCAATCGGCCACACAAGTAGGAAAGACGGAGAGGAAATCAAAGAGCTGGAAAATCAAAAATCTTTCTTAAAAACTTCTTCCCCTTCACTTTTTTTTTGGTTCGTATCATACACATGATTTCTTCCAAGGACCCTATTAGCCCGCAGGATGAACTTTCGTCCCCCTCTCATGCACCTTCATCTCTGCCTTTGATGAAGGAGAAGGGGTCAGCTGTTTTTTTTTCCCCGAGCCCAGACCGTGAGGACCTTGTCTGTCTGGTCCCCGGAGAGGTGGCTGTAATAGCATTTTCTGTAGAAATCGCAGGGACAAGATACAGCCGGGGCCGGGGTCCGCGTGAAGGAGAGGAGACCAGTATGGCCATGGTACTCTTAACACCATTACATCCTGATAATCAGCGTCACCAGATGGCTCCTTCAATCATTGTGATGTATGTTAAATACCCATTTATGGGTTGAACCTTCTCTGAGCATGTGTGAAGATCAATTAAATATAGTAATGGAAAAAAGCATTGCATTGCATGGTAACATTATGTTAACAAATTGGACTGTTAACATCAATTTTACATTACATACAATAACGCTTATATGTAGCTTGTGGCACTTTTTATTATTAATCAAAATGCAAATGTCTTTCACAGCACAATCTAATAACACGTAATCGAATCTCCTGATCTTATAATACCATCTGGTGCCCGGTATGAAATGCCACAGCTGTGAATGTCGGCCCGCCAATTGCTTATCACACTGTGTTGGTTCTCTCCATCAGGAAATCTAAACAAGGGCAACCTGTCTGAGGGGCGATTGTCTGTCACACTGTCACGCATCTCAATCAATCATCTCCTTATTAATGTCCTTGTTATTGATCGCAGTTGGGAAATGATTCTCTTGCTCCTGATGTGTTTGTTTGTCGTCCTCCGCCTTCACACAGGGCATGTAAGAACAATAATTGCTCTTGATTTGTTATTTTTTGCTCCCGGTGATGCTTCTTTTGTCAGCCGAGTTGTCTGGGCCATTTAATCCCCAAGCACTTGAATTGAGACAGCCGTTTTAATCATTTTTGACAGTCTATCTGTGGTTTTCTCTTCATTTTTTAATTGGTATTCTTGCAGCCCAGTGCTGATGATTAGCTGAAGTTATTTCTCAGTTTTAAAAAAATATGATAAAAGATACACGTCTTTTCCTATCAATTAAATGTTTGACAATAACACATAACAATAACCAGTGTTCTGAAACATTTTCGTATTCCATATTTATTCTTAAATTGACCACGAAAGTTCATTCTTGACTGTGAAAATAGTAGTTTTACAAACTATTTGTCATCTCAATGTTAAATTACAGCTTTTTCCAGAGCTGGCATATTGTTGAAAGCTCCAGAGGATGCTAATTAGTGGACCTTGAGTTAAAGCTATTGTGGAAAATTTTAAGTAATTTTCATTATAATAATGAAAAAAAGGCTAAATAATAACTTTTTTATATAGCACCTTTAAAAACAGAGTTTACAAAGTGCTTTGACAGACAAAGCAACAAAAGCAAGGCAATAGAATGGAAAGCTCAACAGTGAGGCCCAACAAAGCACGACAAAATAAGGTAAGAGTTAAACCCTGATAAAACAGTACAATATTAAAATAATAAAATAAAGCAGTAAAGCGCCGATGTCACATAAAAGCCAATCTGTAAAAATGTGTTTTAAGAAGTGATTTAAAGAGATTACCGATTCGGCGAGCCTTATATATGCATTTATATGACATACGCAGCAGTATCCGGCCTTCCAGCTTAATAGTTGTGTCAAAACAATATGATCGGTAAATTGAAAATAAATCAGCTACAGTTTTGAGATTCTTTTGATCTTTTTTCATAAAAAAGAAGTAATGATTGCTTGAACAGAGAAGTGATGACGATAACCAACACAACCACACATACCGCATTCCGCAATTCTTCTTTAAAGAGCTGACGATGGAAGTGTCTGTCCATGTGTGCGCGCATCCCCTGGCTGCAGTTCTGGCATTAGGCTCTGACACACTGCCTACTGTGGGGGGGGGGTCCTAATAGCAACGTACATCCAGGGGGATTCTAGCTTGCAATTATCCACAATGTTGTGATAGTTCCATGCTGTGAGAAGTAAAATAGTACTGCTCCAATTCAGTTGCCTGTTAGGAGTGTATCTGTTCATATCCAAATAACCCATTCTGGGTTACGTCCCTACAGGCTATCACGGAAGGGTAATCCACTCTGCAGCCTCTGGTATCATGAGTCTAATGCAGGCTCGTGCATTGGAATCCAAGCGCCAAACATTGTGTGCAGAGTGAACTGTCTCCACTCTGCACTATAAACTTAATACATGGCTAATCGACATGGCAAGCTGCTAAAAAAAGGGGCAGAGGCATTACTGGTTGTGGAGCAGAAAGTCAAGATTGCAGAGGCAGTGATAAAAGAGAGTAAGTGCTCTCAACCTTTCTGCTCGGGGACCGCAGGTACAGAACAGCTGCACCATAAGTACAGAGAAAAGATAAAGACTTGTGTTGAAAATCAGATACCCTGCAATTGATGAGAGTGCCTGCCTTTACAAGTGACACATACCTAGAATATCACAGATGAGTGCATGGACTGAAACGCTACCTTTTTATTAGCCGGCCTTTTAAAGGCACTCTTTATTAGCCAGTAAATGTGTGAAGCAAAAGATTTCCTAACACAAAGTCAACTTACTTGGTCTTTTAGTCACTTCGCATGGCCTTCCTTGGGGGGATGGAGTTGCTCGGCCGTCAAGGAAATGGTTACCATTTTCATGAAAGCTTAGAATACCAATTATGGGATGTGGTGGAATCTTTGGAAATGCCAAGTAAGTGAACCTTGCGTTGAGAGTTTGTTTTTGCCAAATTGGTATTTCCCAAGTATGGGAGTATGAACTATCAAGCTCAGCTACCAGTACACTGTACGTCCGTCTCAAATGCTAAATGTGACTTCTCATTTGTGTTTTGGCTGAAGCCACTACGGAGGCAAGGACTCAAAAGCACGACTCAAGACGGGACGGTTCCAAATAAAAACACAGTCTTTACTTAGCAGAGGTTCTGTATGAGTCTTTATTCTGTATCTTTGCTAATTGGTTGAAAGTCAAATGTAAACAATACAGTATCTTAAAGCTGCTATTTTCAGTATTTTTATAATTACCATGACTTAAATGACTTGTAGGTGAAAGGTGTCTGTCTAGTGACAAACCAACAGCTTTAAAAACCCGACTCTGCAGTTTCCCTCGGGTCTACGGTGCGTTCCAATGTCTTTCCAGCTCACTGCTTTGGTTTTTACGACCCGCAGCTTTTCTTTTTTGATTGACTCTCACCGCTCTCATCAGCTGTTTTCTGATAAACCCGTTGTACGTTACCCGCCCAGCCCCAAACAAGAGACAAGCAAAGTTAGCGACTAGCTGGTGAACATAGTGGAGCATTTAACTAATAAAGAGAAAGATTTTTCAATCAGAAGTTGGTAGAGACCAAAATGAATATAGTGAGTACATTTTCCAGAAACACTGCTTCAATTGAACTGTAACGCTGTTCGGTATTAGCTGGATGTGTATGTGCAGCTGGTTGTTAACAAATTTGCCGTACTAACTAAAAGTATGATAATGTTACTGTTGTGTTTTGTTTCCACTGCCATCTAATTGGCAACAAAAAGACTATTACTACAGGTTTAACAAATGAAAGGCATCTCTCCACTTGTCCCAGGGTGGTTAATTATTTCATCACAATAGGATTATCTTTTGTGTTTTTTTTTCTTTTTTTTGGACAAACTCTGAAATAATTCATTATGCATGCTAGGTAAAGGTTAGCAAACACCAAAGGTACATACAGTATAGTACGTCTGTGTCCTGCTCATACTGTAGACTCACAGGCAATTGGATTCTCGTGGTAATCCATCGTATGTCATCGTTGGCCTATTGTGGCTTTGGTTCTCCGTAGAATACTGCATTTGTTTTTGTGATTTGTCATCGCTGTCCCTCAGCCGTCAAATATTATTTCACACTATCAAGAGTCATTGACATACTGAATAGCCGGGCCAGTAAACTCATCGCAGGTCTCTGGAAATATTGTATTCCTCAGCTCTCTTGTTCTTATATCCAGAATGGTATAGAAAAGGCTTATATGTGGATACATTTTGTCTATAATATCAAACAAACATTTCTTTGCTGCAACCGTTCCCAAGTGTTCCTCAGATAAACAACGTCTCTCACTCTGCTGTATACTTTTCTTTCTAAAAATTGCCTTTAGAAGACATCCTGCCACCTGTCTAGTTTGACGGCTGAGGGACATTTTAAAGCTTTTACATGCCATTTGATGATAAATCATTCCTCTCTTTCTTTTTATTCCCGTTTTTTTTCTCTCCTCATTCTGCACACCGTTGTGCTTAAAAGAAGTCTCTTCACAGGAGCTCTGTGAGGATTTGCAGTGAAAGATTGACACAGAAGATGATGAGCGCTACGATATTGAGGTGAAGGTGCCCAAGAATGAGAACGAGGTACTTGTCTTTGTAATGGAAATGAACAGAAGTCAAACTCTGTGTCAGAATTTTTTTATGGAAGCTAACCGTACTTGTACTTTACCTGCGATAACCTCCAGCCCTTTGAAGAT
Source organism: Anarrhichthys ocellatus (assembly GCF_004355925.1). Taxonomy (NCBI): domain Eukaryota; kingdom Metazoa; phylum Chordata; class Actinopteri; order Perciformes; family Anarhichadidae; genus Anarrhichthys; species Anarrhichthys ocellatus. The sequence continues at coordinate 3,203,267 of NW_022280063.1, read as the reverse complement.
CAAATGCTATACTCTCATCTTAATCCTCCTTCCAAGATTATATCTATTTACATCTCTAACCACACCAAAGTGACATTATGATCTTGTATGCACTGCCTGCACTCACAGGGGATTGCAGAGATTGGTATGAAAAGTTATGCTTCATGTCAGATTGTATTCTGCAGACTTTGTGATCTGCTCTAATCCACAAAGGATACAGAAAATAAGATATTCTTTGCATGCACGCTGTATTTGCCTGCAACGTATCCACAACAGACTTTTGGAAGACTGCAAAGAGAAATAGCAGAAATGGAAGAAATAAACCTGACTGGCTTTTTTTTCTCCTTCTGTTACTGACCCTCAAATCCATGTCATAATTTCAGAAGGTGTTTGAAAAGAACCTGAAGCAAGTGAAGCCGTCTGGAGACCAAATCCAAACACCACGAAGACAGACGGATGAAGTAAGGCCAGTGCAGTAACTTTAGAGATGCATTTTAATATATATATATATATATATATATATATATATTTGTCTACATTTTTTATGCAAGTATGCAGAATTAGGATCACTGATACTACTGATATGAAATAAAAACTTAATAAAACAAAGGAGGTATGATATCCTCAGGAAGTGCCTTCACAAAATATCATGTCTGTGTGTTCAGATTTTACTTACTTATGACTCGGAGAAGGAGTATGATTTTTGACGCACATTGATTATAATTGATGATCGTCAAAGGCACATGCCATTTCAGTTTATTACAACTAAGGTGAAACTTTATTTTCATGGCTCTGTGATACAAGACTTGTAAAATCTTGATTGAAAACTTTTAACGTTTTCTAAAATACTTAAATATTACTACAAGAAAACTGTGTAACCTTGGTTTTTAGTTTTCCTAATCGTGATTTTGGCCGTGTTTTTTGGCCGTAACTCGAACATTCATACACTAATTATGGCAATTTCACACAAATGTCTAATAGGATGAAGTGATGAAGTGATTACATTTTGGACGGACATGGATGTAACTGCAACATGACTGGTTGGAGGATGCACATAACAGCGTGACGGTGATTCTAGTTTTTCTATGAGCTGGGATTTTGTTTTAGATACAGCCATGGGATGGAGGCTGCAGCTTTTACAGAACTGCCCTCAAATAATTTCACAGTCGGCTGTGAAGAAGAACTAGAACGTTCCTTTTGTACCATGTCTACATGTTTTAGTGATGGTCCACGTTCTTAGTAGACTGGACACACACAGCTATCACACTGAGAGGGAATCGTACAGTGCAGTGCAACCACACGACTACGACACACAGTAGCTCTGGGACTCTTTGCTGCTTTAGAACATTATAAAACATTTATTTGAAATATATGTAGATGGAAGGATCTTCAAAACCTAGAGAGAGAAAAAATATATAATCTTCAAAGATCTTCGGTGTGACACACTGGCATATGACTACAAATGATCATCGCACAGAGCTGTCTTTTTACAGGATTGTATCTACTTTACATTCTGAACTGGTGGTGGCAGTATAGGTCAGACTGCTGACACCAGAACAAATAAGGGATTTGACTCATCCTCACAATGTTCACTTTATCATAATCTCCACCAGGGGCTGTCCAAGCATCACCCTCCATTCATCCATTCATTCTTTACTGACGCATGAAAAAGGGTTGAAGGAATGACTGTACTTTGGCGAGAAGATTTCACTTCATCCCACTGGGTGATTAAAGAGAACTGGCCCACAGAAACAATGTGGTGTATGTGTGTAATAATTAAACCGGTACTAGAGGGATGAGTGTTTGGAATTACATTAAGTGAGCAGGTCGAGTTTGAGTGGATTGTTGAATTATTCATCTTGTGATTGCAGGTGGCAGAACTACATGTCCACATGTGCAGTGTATACAAAATATACAAGTGCCAAAAATACAGTTTCCTGATCTCCCATACTCTTCCTCCTGTCATTTCTCTTTTTGTATGCTGAACAGATGGCCTTGTTGGGATTGGACACAGATGGGGTTTCCGTGGCAATCTCAAACATCCCACACAATTTTATATTTGCCCCAGCTTTGACTCCTGAGCAGAAATGATATCAAAGCTGTATTGTCTGCTGCTGTCTTGTGTGTGTCAGTGCAGCTTTGACTGAAACAAGCAAGAAATAAGCTATAAGAAGCCTCATATTAACATTAATTGCTGGTATTACTGTTCAGTTCGAATGGCTCGACATGAAATGTCTTTGATGGGCTTTGAATTACCTCTTATGTATTAACCAAAGTCGTGGCGGTGAGATCTGTCCTGATCCAGATATATATCTTTTTATGTTTGTTGATGTGGCGGTGCTGGGAGTCAGAGGAGCCTTGCAGAGGTGTCATGGGGGTGATTCAGTTAAACATCTGTGATGGGAGGTGCTCACTTAATAACCCCAGTGACATCCTCTCTCTCTCTTACTCACTGCTCTTTCTTTATCGCGTGTTAAAGCCAGGTTTCTACATATGCACCTTTGCTTCTTCACAGGGGATACCCATATTACATCCTGTGTTTTAGTTCCTATGAAAACGAGTTGCAGAATACTAGTTGCAATCCCTGTTTTTTATTAAAAAAGTAAATGCCTTGATACCAGAATGTTCCTCATATAATGATAAACTAACACTACAGTGATGACACAGTTGGGAAAAAGCCACTGACAATATGGCAAAGACCCATTTTTGGAAATTAGATGGATGCCAGTGGTGGATTTTTGGTCATGAGAGCACTTGGCAACTGTTGCAGCCTGGTGAGATAAGTTACCAGAGGGACTGTTTATTAGCTCATCTGTAGTCAAATGTTGTTTAGTGTTGTCTGTGAGGTGCGTCCAGGGGGTTTAGGTTATAGATGCAGAAAGCCAGAAGCTAGAAATCTCTTTCCCCTTGATGTAGCTTTTAAAAAAGAGTAATGACTTTAAAATGTCCCTACATAATGTTTAATGTGGGCAGCTTCATGCTTTTGGAATTCAGTTCAGAGCTACTTTAATGTCATAAAAGGCCACATGAACGAGTTTTTACCTTGAAACCACATTCTTTACATGAATGTATCAAGACATTCTTCTGACAAACTTTCATGTTTTCCTGACTAGATTCAACATTTTGTTAAAGTCAACAAACGAGGAACACTGTGTTTGCTTTAGTTAGACTTATAGCTGGTGTGACGGAGGCCCCCAGGGACCCGTCCTGGGGCCCCTGTACATGTGAAAGAGTTAGAACTTGAGCCAGGTGTGTCACAGCAAGGCTTTTAATCCCTGCCTGAGCCCTGCTGCACGCTACGTGAAATCGATCATTATAAATCATTTTATATAATGGACATTAGGCGTGGGACGAGGTCAGAGGGCTTAGTGCAGGGCCGTGTTCATCATGCACATTAACATCGGAGGCTTGAATTTCATTTGGAACAGTAACTCTTTCAGTGATCCACAAATGTAATCCACCTTGTTCTGACGTCGTCAACCATGAAAATGATTTACATTACCCATTACATGTCATTATTGTCATCAAGACAGTATAAATGCTAGTGCCCTCCTCACGGACGATGTCATCTTCATGGCGAACAATCTCTATGCATCTTAATGGCCTAATCCCCACTTTAGTGTGACCTCGTAACGCTGTCTCTTATCTTTGTTGGAAAGGTGGTGCCACGGATGGACACATCAATCTGATATTCTCATGATAATCCTTTTGTTTGTCCTTGGAATGTGGCGGACCAGTAGTCAGTATTAAGTCAAACATGAACCATGCACTAGGGAAATAATCCAAATGTTTACTAGTGCAGGTCTCTATCCTTTGTTGACATTTTATGTCTTTGAATGTATACAGTTGAGAGATACAGTCCTGGACTTTACCGAGGATGCTGCAGGTATTTGTTATGCACCTGCACCAGCTGAGACATCCTAGATACCAATCATCCGTGATACAGACACACACGCAGTGAGAGAAAGGCTGCATTATATTTTAATCCATTTTAAATTGATGTCCGACATTGGTCGGTTATTTTATTCTTGAACAGAGAGATCCTGTTTTTATTTAAAGCAGCAGCGTTCCTAAATGTCCCTGGTTTTCATTGTTGTGAAGGAAACTTTTGTTTCATTAAGCCATGATAATGCGGTTGCAGAATACCATTTGGGACTTTCATCATTAACTCCAACACTTTTCTACAACTGAATACAACTTCGAAGCCAAATCCCATCCTCACCTCTAAAGTCAGTTTGCGCACAAGATGGCAACACAGTCTTTCATCTGATTTAAAACAATATGATGAAACGGGAAAATGTCAAATGTTTTGTTAAAGCCTTTATAATTGGTTCTGAGGTGTTTCATCTGATGTAACATTGTGACGGTATATGTCAGGTAGATTTGGCAGTAGGGATCTGTCTGGCCGGGGGCTCCTGAGATCTGTGCATCCTTGACAGCAGCTGCACACAGCTCACAGAAAGCAAAACACCCAAAGGTTATAATGTCTTCTCTTTGGTTTGTGGGCACATAAACATGCACAATTATCCATATGTTCAGTGCTACCTCTAGTGGTGCTGATGGTTATGGTTAGACTTATGTGGTGATCTGTCCATTCTGTTGTAGTAAGGCTCCCTTTATTCCAATGAAAAAACTTGTGCTAGGTCACAGCCCTGAGGAGGCCGAGCATAAACGAAGCATGTAGCTGAGGTAAACACCTGAGATCATGATGTAAATACAGCAAGTTAGAATCGGCCCTGAATATAAGGGCACTACACCAACTATAAACATGCCACAGTCAGAGCATCAATTTTGGCAATCAAATTATTTCATGAAGTGACTCTGCATGAGGGTAATGCAGTTTTGGGGCCAAGATGTTGTGTGCCAACTGGACGGCAAGTAAAGAAACCTGCAAGATAAAGTATGACAGGCTTATCTTAAAATACATAATTTTTCAAAGGATTTAAGATAAGGATGGCCCTCTAACCCCCCCACCCCCAACCCCCAACACTCTGTCTTTGTCTCTCTTCATCTAAATTGTCTCTCATTCTGTCACGCACACACACTTACACACACTTGCGTTTGCACACAATCAACGGCCTGCCTTTATTTCACTTTATCTCAAAGAAACACATGCAGAAGAGCAGCAATGCATATGGTGCTCATTTCTGCACCAGTGGCCTCATGCACTTACTGTGAGTTCATTCTTTGTAGTGAGCATCATTGTTTTAAAGGGGAAGACAAAGCGGGGCAGTGTCCCCATGCTGCTGTTTCATAGTAGAAAGTAGAACACTGCGGCTATTGTGTTCGTCACCTCCTAACTCCCTGCATCCTTACTAAAACTGCTGACGGACAAAAGGTCACAAATAGCAGGGCTGCATTTGGGGGGGGGGGGAGAACCAAACATGACACCACACTTTTATTAATATTCCTGGTGCTTGATGTCACACACGATGTCACATGATATCCTGTGTGTATTTTTTTGTTAGAGGGTTTCAGCAACAATTGTATAATTAAAAGCCTATAATGGTTGTGTGTTTTGCAGGATGATTCCAGTATTTTTAGATTTTAATTTGACTAAATATTACCTTGACGTTTGAGTCACAGAGCTAGCGTCCGATTTTTCGCTTCATCTGCTTGTTTAACAATATTTACTGTTGTTCTGAAAGTATTTTTGTACCTGTTCTAATGTTGCAACTGTATTTCCAAACCAGATGGCTGGAAATGACATGTGCATCCTCTTTTCAGCCACGCTAGCATGTCTCGACAATTATTGGTTGGTTTGAAATTGTATGTCCCATTCAGGGTGAACTGTAACAGCTGTAACTTTTGTGATCCCCTGACTTTTCTCACTTAAATGTTAGCATGCTAACATGCCCAACTAAGATGGCAGACATGGTGGATGTTACCTGCTAAATATCAGCATGTTAGCATTGCCATTGAGAGCATGCTAAAGTTAGCATTCAGCTAAGTACCGCCTCAGAGCAACTAGGCTGCAGGCTTGTTAAAGTCTTGTTAAAAAGACGGGTAACCAACTCTCATACTCTGTCTCTTGACATTTTTTATTCTTAAAGTCTAATTCGTCTACTCTGGAAAGTCAAAAATATCTGTAATGTTAAATGTATTATTACAGGTATTTTTTTTAAGTTGTGCTGCTTAAATTCTCACAGTATATGCAGTAGTGGCATTATTGTGGGCATGGGTTTGTGTCCATGTATAGGATACCACCTCTCTATAAAGCAAATAAGAAAATATGTTGAAAGGTAATAAAACACATTTCATTGAACCATAAGTTGCTCTAGTTGGATAAACCATCAATACACATAGACAGGATTGTAAGTGTGAAGAAAATCAGGATTTCAACTATCATAACTGCAATTACTAAAAAATATTTAGTCAAGTTATTTGTGTAACTTTCTCCCCTCAAATACATCAAGGCGTTTCTCCTCCCGACTCTAGTTTAAAGGGTCAGTTCACCCAAATTACATACTAACATTTTCTTTAAATTTGCATCTTAAATTTTGATTATCTCTGTACCGGTACACATCTCTGAGATTGTGCATATGCTTAATCATGCCAGGCAAAAACTGTTATTCACCTCCATGTGAGCGTTACTATTAACATGAGAGCGTTTAGGCCTGTCGGCCCGCCTGTGAGCACACTGGCCTCCTTTTTGTCCCAAGATGAACATTTCATATGATCGCTCTTGACAGATGATTTTCTCTCAGAGGCCCCCTTAAGGATAACCAAAAAAAAAGGCATTTTCTCCCGAACGTCACTTTCGCTGTTAGGAGTTCTGCACAAGCTCCTCGCAGACTTGTCCCTTCGCACTGGGGCAGACTTTGTGAACGCTTTGTAAAGCAGTCTGAGCGGTAGTTTCCCGTTTTTAGGGGCAGACCGGAGCGGACAACTCGGCCAAGAGTAGATGTGCGGTTGTGTCTTAAAGGGAGGGGCTTGCACGGGTATTCAGCTTGGTTTTTTATCATTGAGTGTAGCGCAGGACCGACTGCAGACTGGCTCCCTCTCCTCTCCTCACTCGACTCAAGAGCTCTACTTTGTCCCGTTAAGATCCACAGGTAAGCGCAAAAAAAGAAGAAGCTTGAACTGCCTGCGAACTCAACGCTTACAGTTTCACAAACGCGATTAGGAATAAAGTGTGTGACGCGCTGACGCTTTAAGCGAATGAGAAAAGCATTATTTGACGACGGGAGATTATCACATTATGGGTCTCCGCTGTGCGCATGGGCTGCTTGCTGATACTTCTTTTTAAGGATATCTTGGCTGTGAGCCGCTCCCTCTTTGTGCAACAACAGTTCACTTAAAGGCAAAGCAAACTCATGATTGTGAGCTATAATAAACTTTTCTATGGGCCGAGCAGCGACGCTGTCATGTAAATGTTTAGTTAACGGCGGGACAACACAAAGAAAAGCGTATGTGCACTCCTGTAATGCGCGCTCAGTCCTTCGGGGCGAGGGGGGGTCTCCAAACCCCCGGCAAGCAAAGTTTGTCATCGGCATTAAATCGACGTTGACATCACGTATTCCTGGTTGTTAATAACAGTCTTCCAAATCCTAAAAGAAAGCTGCCTTCTTGACCCACACCCGCAGAATGTAGACAAACCGGTTGAAATGTGACATGTGGATGGAAGGTGTACAACGTTGGCAGAAGGAAAGGATGTGGCGCCCCATATGGTTACCAGCACACCGCGTGCATCCTCTCGAAGGTCAAGTCTTGGATACAGAATGCGATTCTCGTATTGAGCTTTAAACGCATCCAGCATCTCCTGCAGACAAAAGCCCCCCGGGGGCAGTCTTGCAAAAAAAAAGGCACTCACAGATGAATCCACTTCTTGTCGTTTCAAGGTATCGCATTCTTTACAATCCCACCATCCCTGAGGCGAAAAGGCTCTACTCAACTCTCATTGTACTTGAGTTGGCCGGCAAGTCTTTTGATCTCGGCTTTATTACATAGTATCTGTGAAATGGAAGCATGGAAAATGGGAGAGGGGCGGAGGGGAGGGTAGAGCTGTAGGTTCCTTTGCTTTCGGGCCAGAGACAGCATAGTAATTGTCCATGAAACTGTATCTGATAAGTTGTGCAGTGTTTGGAAAACACATGGAAGTATGCCCTCCATCTCCTTATAAGGCGCAGGCCCAACCTGGTGACAGGTGATTGGAATAGCCTCTGGAATGCAACGCATAACGGTCTGCTCGTACAGTAGTTCCCAACATTTTTCTCCACCCACAGCCCTGTCGGATGAACCGAAGTACGCCTTCAGGGACGCCACCTGTCACGTGCATTTGGATTGATTTCAAACTGGATCATATTTAACACTCAGTATTGTAAAAAACAACTTCTTCACACGATTGAACTTCTATTTTTATTCATGTTTGAGCTGCATTGGTCACATGTACAGTCATACTACAAAGAAGCTTGATACTTCAGCTATTTATCCATGACTTTGTACCAACAGTTTAACCATTACTAATAGTTAACTATTCCAGCAGTTTATCCATTACATTAAGCTGACCATTTCAACCATTTATCCATTACTTTTAGTCAACTATTGTATCTGTTTATCCACTACTTTCAGCTAACTATTTCAACTTGTGTTAAAGCTGTCTGTGGATTTGTTGGATGTTTGTCAAATCCTGTTTTCTATTTATTCAAATCAGTTGAGAGTCTTTTCACATACTACACAACTAGATATGTATTTTCTGGCATACAAGTACCCCAGATGGAAATCACTACACTAGGTTTTTGCATGCATATATGCTCTCAAACAGCTATTCCTGGGCTGAAACACACACAGCGAACTGCAGGCTTTTACGCTAAAGTGCACGTAGGGCTTTGTAGTGTACTTAAAAGGGGCTTTTGTAATTGGCACAATATGATATGAGAGCAGAAGAATCTGGAGGTAATTGCACATAGTGATAACAGGGGTTTGGCAGTGTGGGGCGAGAGCCAGGGTTAGGGCTGGGCGGGCAGGATGTAGGGAACACTGCCATGCATTTCCGGAGTCTGGCTCTGGACTGCACAGTGCGGTGAAGGCTTCTAGTTACTGTATGCTGGCTCCCTCTCCTTCTCCCTCCTTTCCCTTATACACTTGATTAAAGTTAAATGTCGGATCAGGTAATTAGTGTGCCTCATTCTCAACATAAGCAGCATGAGCTAAAGCATGGGGCACTCATGAATATCCCCGTGCAGTGATGTGTCAACATGCATGCAGTATATGTGGGTACGTTGTTATAGTTTGATCCTAGATACTCATAATCCACCACAGTATCAAGTTCCAAAGCAGGAATCCAGAGTTTCCTTGCAAGGCAATAGTTCCTTACCGCCACCGAGCTAAGGCAGCCAACCAAGTGGCAAGCTGAATTTGAATAGAATGGAAAACTGGCAGAGCCGATTTTGTAACACAAATGATCAGATCGTACTGTTCTTTTTTTTAAATAGATTTCTACCTATACTGTGTTCAGTGTGTAGGTTCTTCCACATGTGGTTGGGTTTCCAGGGATGGCACGCTGACACGTCGGGCCAAACGTACATTGTTTCTGCACAGCAGGTGCCAGAGCTATTTTCTGGTTTCTTCTCAAAACAAGACTTGAAACTATGTCAAGCAGGTTTCGTGTGTTCCAGTCTTTGGCTTAACTTCATGCAGATTTGTTTTTTCCAAGAATATGGTTTTAGAAAGAGATGCGTCCCTTACCATGCTTCCTGTTTTATCAATGGCGTCCTTGTCATCAGCATCGACCAGTTAAGGGTTCACCTCATCTCAAGTGATTGTGATTGACAAGCAGCTAGCTGCTCATGGGATCTTGGCCCCTGGACCGGAGCCCCACAGCATACTCGTTCTGCCCCCCCCCCCACGCCTTTGAATTCGATAGCATGTAATTTGAATGCGCCGCATCCATAACCGCACACTAAGTTGTATAATATGGTGAGCTTTGGACGGTCTCGAGCTGGAAAATAATTGTTAACTCTTTCAGCGCGTAGCGACGCTCAACAAGTGGGCGGCAACAACTGGTAGCCCTTCTGAAGTGCTTGTGAAGTCAGATTCGGGCAGGAAACCCTAGAAGATGTTTATTAAGGTCCTGGAAAATAAGGTGTAAGAGTTTTGCAGATGTCAATGATATCAATTTAAAATTCCTGTTATTTGCCTTTTCGAAAAAAGAAAAACTACGTCCCTCATTATGCTGCCAGGCTGACATGGAACAGTTCTGTAGGGAAATATCCACGGTGCTCTTGGATGTTCTGGCGTTTGTTCACAATTAGTCTCTTGGGTGATGGAGAATTCTTACTCTCCCAGTCCCCTCTCTTCTAGTATACCCACACCCTGGCCTATCGTAGATTCACTACCAAATTAAATCTTATTTCATCAAAACCACATTTACAAAGCTTTTTTCAAGCCACAGATTCAAATTCACACACGTGCATGAAGAATTTCATAATGATCCGTCCTCCCTGGATCTCTATCTCTACTTCCCTTTTTCCCAAACTATTTTCCCAAACTTTGATTCTCCTGACTGAAGCAGTCATGTGGGCATGAAAGACCTGCGTTTGAATTCCTCTGGGCTTTAGTCACACTCCGATGAAGAGGGTTTGTTAGATCAGCCTCTCACTCCTGTCGTTTTCTGACTTTAAAGTGCTATCACTCAAGGCCAGATTGCCTAATGGGCAGCATGGCATGTCGGCGTTGGTAATTGGCATATTGGCCCACCATCTGCTTGTTGCCAGATGCCAGGCTCCACCAGAAGTTTCATAGCCATAAAAAGAGACTATTGTATTTTTTCCTCGAGCAAAGTCTTTCGTGTTTTTTTACTGGGTGATGATTGAATTCATGAGGCAGCCGTGCTTTATATCTTAAAAGGTAAAACCTCCTCTCTTGCTCACGTGGTCTGCATTTCATATGGTTTTTTGTGGATGATTGATTGTGTGAGAGTGAGGTCAGTGCTCCTAAGCAGCGCTTCTGATGTCATCCTGCAAAGATGCATGTTCTCCTCTCCGTTCCCTAAAGCGGGTTATTCCGAGAAGTGTAGAACGTTGTTAAGGGGGACATTTAGCCTTTGGGCTTCTTCTCATCTGATAAAACAAGCACAGGAAATGTCTCTGTTAGCTGATTGGCCTTGTGTTTTCCTTCAGCGTCCTCCCACTGGGACCTCAGACGTGCACAGTGTGTCCCTGTGGCAGAGAAACCACCGTACTCGTCTCTCTCCTAACAGCTACATTAACTTTCCCTTCGCCTCCCTCCTCTCCTTTAACACCAATCTATTCTACCTCAGCCCCTGTCTCCCGAAAAGAAATGATGACTATAATGTTCATTTTCACTTCACCCTACTTCCTCACCCCGCCAACTTTCCATTCTTTCCTCCCTGTCCTCTCTTCACCTCCCCCTCCTCCATTCTCCTCTCAGCCTCTCGTCTTCCCTCCCATAGCGTCCCAAAACTAAACAAACATGGCAAATCAAGAGCCTGTCAAATCACCTTTTGAAAGTCCCATATTTTAGGGCAATGGGGAATTAGGGGAACGTGGACTATATAAAGTGATGTAAATCCCAGCGGCGTGTGAAAAATACCATTGAGTGTAAACACATGACCGGTGAGGTCATGTGTTTACACAGTTAGCAAGGTTAACCGCTCTATGAATGGCACGGGGCAGTCTGACTGACTCTCAGGGACAGACGGGGCAGTGTGCAGGTCAGTTATAGGCCTGCTGGATTTATGCGTGTGGCCATCGAGGCGCTGCGTGTGCTGAAGTGTGTATGGCGAATGTGAAGGACAGCTTTGAGAGTCCACATTGGACGGCTGCCATCATGGGAGTGAGAACTGGAAAGAGCGAGATCGGGCTTGTATGTGGTAATGATGGAAATGAGGGCTTACCTCATACACATAAAACAATCACTGTGTCCTTACATGGGTATTCACATGAGTCAGACTTCTACTGTGTTTTTCTGGAAGAGCTTCAAAGTTCAGAATCTCTTTTATTCCAACCAAGTTTCGAAAATTTGAACATTTGTTTGAAGTCTTGGTGTGAAATCTTTGGCGAGTACAATATTGTCAGATGGTCTCAAAACACATTAATATATTTTGGGCTATGACTGATTATTTACACCATTGAGTCTGCCAATTACTTTATTGATTAATAACTTCAATGTTTGTTTTCCAATCAATGTCATAAGTTCCAATAGAAGGTGGAACCAGGACATTTATTTAGCATTTTTTGACTTAAACCTGCATTAACCTTTATTTTATTTTGGCCACTTGGAGCAACAGAAACAACATGCAAACACACTTCATGTTAGTTGGTAAGGCAAACATGCTCGCGAAAAGAGAAACATTATCATTGGTGTGGAATTTTATTTCTGGTCATGTGACTAATGTATGTCCAATGTTCTCTCTCCCTCTAGCTCTGTGTTTGGGCTCCACCAACTCCTGAGGTAAACAGCCGGCTCTAAAGCAGCTAAATACTCCGCTATGTGCATTAGCTAGGCACTAGCTTAGTCGGTCTGCTGTTTGGTGCTGGCCAGGTAGTGCACAGTAGGTCAAGAATGTCTTTCATTACATCTGAACAATGAAAGCGATGAGAGTGAATTAAACAGTTAAGTTGCAGCCCAGATAGTGCTGAAAAAGCTCAAATGCTGCGCTGCAGAATTACAATGATCTGTGGGCCCGTCGCTTTCACAAAAGACAGTTATTTGATCCATTGTTAATATACACATTTCGATTACAGCAGCTTTAAGCCATTCATTGACAATCAAAAGTGTGGGTGGCTAATTTCCTTTTAGTCGGGTGCTCGTTAAATCGACTTTGTCTCGTTTCTCAAACCTTCTTCGATCTGACTCCACACGCGTGTCTTATACCAAGGCACGCTGTTTGAAATGGTCCGCATCCATCTTTCCCACCTGAATAAGCCAGTCAGGCAGCAGCACAGTCTGAGGTCTGTGTCGGGGCTGCAGTCGGGAGCAGCGGTAATTGTTTAAGAGTGCATTTATAGAGTGTACTCTTTGTGCCTCCTAATCAGAAGCATACCCAGGCATTTACATATGAGCCTCCGAGGATTGCTTAGGAATGCATTACACGCAAGGCAGGAGGACGGGAGAGTAAGAAGGCCGGCTCTAGTGGGCCACTCCGCTGTTGCCGTTTCTTTCCACTTCACATGTCACTGCCTTGTTGGGAGGAGGAGGGGGTAAGTGTGTGTGAGGGGGGGGGGGGGGGTTGAAAGTGATTAAGGCTGAAGATCAAAAGCGCAGAACGGCTGATGCAAAGCCTTTCCTCCCTTAACACCAGTAATAAATGTAGGGTATGTATGTATATTTGTGTCTTTGAGACAACAATACCAGCTAGAAATCGCTATCCGTCTACCCTTTATAGATGAGATTGTTTTTTGTGGATTCATTTCAGTAAGCATTAGGTAATTTGTCAATTTTTCCCTCTGTACTCCAGCTCGTGTCTGATAAATGGACAAGGAGAACAAAAATATGGCCTCAGAAAACTATTTTAATCAGACAGTCCTCCGCAGGGACAGAGGCTGGCATAGGAGAGCTTTTTACCTCATCAGAGCTCTGCCAGTGGTGATTGGGAGAAACACTCAGTCAGGGTTTTATTGAATAACCCCAGCTCTGTACTGGAGGGGTTTTACTGTAATAGAGCAGCTCCACGGCCGCCGAGATGACAGCCAAATGGTACTTATTAAACTAAGGGCTGATTCATGCTATATGCCCTGCTGCAGTTGAACCTTGTCGGAGGCTGAAGGTTTGGCTTTAATGCCGAAGTCTAGTCACATTTGTTATGACTGAGATACATATGCGTACGATTATCCTCTGATCAGACAGCAGTTTGCACAAATTCCCTCCGTTAAGGAAAACACATGAATGCAATTATTTGATATGGACAAAAATGTATTCTTTATTCAATTGCAGTTGTAACATCCACTTAAACTAAGTGTGTGTTTACATGAAAGCTTTCTTGGAAATGCATGTTAGCACCTCGACAGGGATAATAGCTGTGGGTCCCGTCGTCTCTGCTTATTTACCCAGTACACAGCTCTCTGCACAAATTGAGCATGACGTCTAATGGAGTGTGAGCGTGGATTAATTACCCCCGTATTTAGACTAATGGCTCCTTCTCTTCTGATTAATGATGACACATGTCACAGAAAGAAGGGCGCAGCTAAAACATATGAACAGTTTTATATTATAATGAGATATCTGCCACTTGAATATTATGCCATTTAGGATTATGGTGAATGAAAACACTCGTTTCTAATCTGAGAGATGTCACGAGAACTGATACTTTGGTACCAAGTTGATGCCAAAATTCGGGGGGGGAAACTTGACGGCACTCTTTTTGCTACAGTACCGCAGACACACTGTAAGTACCGGAGCTCAGGGCTCGAGACTAAAGGCGTCCTGTTATGATGCTGATAATGCTACATTGTGAACAACAAACCTGTGTTGAAATCGGCAAGAGGAGAGCGAGTAATGTTAGCTGTTAGAAGCCGGCTGCACAGTCCTGCTCGTCTAAATAGCTGAGCTAACAGCTCACGTTAACGGACGTTGCATTGAGTTACAATATGATGCATTCAAGTTCTGTTCAGTATGAGATACATTATATGGTGTTGGTGTCGACTACTAAATCTCTGGTATTATAACATCCCTGTTATATATTAATAGAGTCATAAGGCATTTACTAGAAATATGCCATTGCATAAAGGGAACGTAAGCATCCTTGTATAAGCGATGAACATTAAGTGACACATTAGGAATCATTTGGTGATGTGTTATGATTTGTAAGTCTGGGAGGTGGATGTGCCGTAGCTAACTAAATGGCCGGCCTCATTAAACCTGCCTTAATGAGAAACAAAACACCCAGACGCCCCCTAGAACAATGGGTTCTTGTTATCAAAGAGTCTGCGTCCCGTGTATGATGGAATCTGGCTTGCGTCCCGGGCAGATTTTTTTTCACGAGACTCGGTGTGCCTGAGTCGAGCCCCGCAGTGCCACTCAATTCTGTGACAGCCACCTGGGAGACCACCTTGGAAAATGGGCTCCTATTAGTTCAGGTTAGACTTAATGACCAGTAATGGTACACCGGCCAAGCCAAACTGTGCGAAAGGGCTCCGGGCAGGCCGAAATGAAATACCAGTCACTCAAGCTCCGAACGTAAACACAAGGTGGGTGGTGGGTGAGGGTGAATAGGTATGTCTGTAGGTGCATGGAGGGCTTCAGCAGACATGCAGCTATGTGTTTGAGAGCAGAGGTGATCCAGATGCAGGAGACGATTTTCTAGCACGAGGACATGGGTGAACCCCCCCCCCCCATGGACAGATTATAGCTAGGGACGACGCAGTCATTTTAGATTTATTCCCATTTAGCTCTGCTTTGTCAACCAAATCTCATTTGCAGTTTTGCCATCAGCTAAAAAAAAAGCTTGAAGCGACTTCCACGGAGCAACCAGAGAAGCCTCGTAAGAGCACCGCTCAATTATTTACAATTTCATGGTTGTCTGAGATATGTGTTATTCTAATAAATTTAGGAATTAGGAGGCTTAAGTACCCCACATAAATTAACCTCTAAAGCTGAATTTTATCCTCAATTTAGTGGTAAATGCCACATCAGCTAATGTCATTCACTGATTGCGTCTTCCATGGTCTAAAGAGTATGTGGTCTGGAATTAGCACAGGCATTAAAAGTAAGAAACTCCACCATTTAAAATGGTATGATATGAGTCAATAAGCCACTGAATAAAATTACTTTTAGCTCCCAGGGAGAATAAGCTGCAAAGCTCCCAGGCCAGCAAAAGGCAGACGGAGAAACGTAGTGTAATCTTCAATGCGAGAGACAAAGACAGAGTAAGAGAGAGAGAGAGCTTTGTTATGTCTCATGAAGCTCTAGGGTTTCCTGGAATTTCTGGCAATGGATCCCAAAGTCACATAACCACAGAAAGAGAAGAAATAGAGACAGACGGGGGGGGGGGGGGGTATCTCTCCTGCAGGACACAGTTCAAGACGCTCTACTGACAATAGCGGCTCTGCCACTTCGTACTGAAAATGTGAAGATTTCTCGTGTTTGCACCGGTGGTCACTTTGGCCTCTAGACTGACAGAAACAATGGACACAGTACAAACACACCTGCAGAGAGTGCAGACTATAAAGTGTCATGAATTACCTACTGTATACCTACAGATTAAAGGAAGGGGGGGCAGTAGACGTGTACCCATCCAAGCTGGCTGGCTGCCACACTAATAATAAAAGCCAGCACAGCCATGCACAAAAAAATGAGATCTGGTAAAGCTAGTGAGCTTTAGCCCTGTAGAGCCCTGAAAGGATCTCAGGTATGGAATGTATTTTTTGGAAGGAGAGTTGAGCTCTCTGTCACTTAGAGAATGTGCATCCGCTAAGTCAAGAGCGATGCTAATGCTTTAATACTCGAAACTTTATACTGCAGACCGCTGAAAGATTGAAAAAAAAAATGGCACATTTCTCACAGGGTTATGATATCTATTGGGATTTCATTTTCATCTCATTGAATGTGCTCCACATTTCTAGTTCCTCGCATCATATCTGTCAGCCGGTGTCGGTGGACTGGAATTAGGACTGGTTTACTCGACTGAATTTTGTGCTGACTTCTGCAGTCCTTTGTCAAGAGCTATGCTTTACCTTTTTCTATTACAGTACTTCTTCCCATTACTACAGTGTTTTTCTCCCCTGTGCCGGTTGCACAGTCGATATGTGCCAGCTTACATTTAGAGAGAAGTATTACTGGAAGATTCATGAAATATTGAATTGAATCTCTTAGACAGACCTAAAAGTACTAT
Organism: Anarrhichthys ocellatus; assembly: GCF_004355925.1. NCBI lineage: Eukaryota > Metazoa > Chordata > Actinopteri > Perciformes > Anarhichadidae > Anarrhichthys > Anarrhichthys ocellatus. The sequence continues at coordinate 3,186,496 of NW_022280063.1, read as the reverse complement.
TGAACTTTTAATGCAATGCAAAACCAACTCCTGCTGACTGCAGAGGGTGGTAGATGAACGCAGGAAGTAGTGCAGAAAAACAAGATGCAAAGGTTTGTTTGCCTTACAAAAGGTTTAAGGAGACTCGTGAAACTTTTTTCGAGAGAAACACTGAATGTCAATGTAACTGTTTAAGTACCTTTTAAGGTAGCCCAACAGTGAGAGATGTTAGGTGTGCAGTGTAACCCTGTTGGATGTGTCTTACTGTTAGAAACACCACATTTCTTCCCTTCGTCAGTGGCATGGCAACTGAAGCACATTTATCAACCGCTGAGTATACTGATCAGAGACATCTTGTAGTTTCCACACCTGGCTAAGGAGTCCAAGTTCATCCACCATTAAATGGCTTTGCCCCCCTCTCGGAGAGCATGTCAGGACCGCAGAGAGAGAGAGAGAGAGACTCTCTATTGTCATCCCTTTTTCTGCCTTTTATCTATTTTACAAGTTTCTTGTCTGTGTGTTCCCTAAAGAAACCCTCAGATTTCCACCAGTAGGACTGAACTGAAAGCACTGTCAGGGGATTACTCCACCTCTCCACATCCACTGTGAGTAATAGACCAACTCCGGTCAGGTCATCTTGCTCACCCACAACCCTAACCCGCTCCTTAATCTCCTCCTATCTCTCTCCAGGAATGCAGCCCCTTATTTTGAAAAATACCTTGTCATGTAATACCCTTGAAAAGCCTCGCTGCACACTTAAAAAAATTGGCATTCCGCTGCTGTGATTTACTAACTTGTGTGTTAAAACAAGGCAAAAGAGATAAAGATTTATGACATTCTGGAGAGATTTAAATAAATACGTCTTCCGCAAAAGTGGTTTTCTTTGTGTTTTCCTGGGCATGCGCAAAAAAAAGGCAAACTTGTGCCAGGGTTTGCACTCAGTTGTCATGTTTTCAGCAGGCACTCAGTATGTGGGGGCATTGCATCATGCTCTACAGCCTCACTCTAACCTCATGTATGTTTCCATGTAAGGTATGATGGGAAGACGTACTTTCTTACTGTGGTTATAGCCAGCCACATAAATCACTCCGCCGTTTATATTCCTTTTTTTTATCCTCTCCCTCTTTCACCAAAGTGAAGTTTCTCTCCGGCCACGGAGAGCCACACGTCCACCACGACAGAAACGTGGCTCTTATAGGAAGCATGTCACAAATGTTCAGCAGATCCATTTTCTTTCCATGTTTTGCCTTCTAGAAACACATCAGGAACCTCTCAAGCTTTATGAGAAATACATTTTGATGTTCCACGTAATGTTTCCAGCATGTCATGTTATTGCCCGTATATACCAGAGGCTGTGGGCTGCCGTGGATCATGCTAATCACATATACTTTCATATTTTAGTCATTGAGCTTTGGTGCCTATCTCGAGTGACTTACACTTATTAAAAAAGGACAAGTTCTGGCTCTTGCCTGGGGGCCTTATAGCCAGACACGCTGGCTTTTTGCAGTGATTGAAACTGTGATCTTTCAGTTTCTGGTTACAAGAGCTGAGCTTTTGCTCAGAGACCTCTAAGAAAGCACAGCTTTTAGGCGTAGTAGAGGTCATTTCTGCTCTGTTCTGTCCTGTTTTTATCCTTTTTCCGTTCGACTCTGCTTTATTGCCATCAGCTGGATAAACTGTTCTCTAGCTGCAGCGTCGGCAGTAGCAGTGCTGGGGCTAAAGCCCTCCATATATCAGTTCTCTGGTTCCACTAGTCTCCCTGGTCAGCTCACTAGTAGCAGATTAATGTCCTGTTGAGGAGTCAGAGACTCCTTCCCCGGCCACATATGCTCTGACAGACGGCAGGTGTCAAGACGGGCTGTCCTAAAGGAACAAGAGGAGGCTGCTTTTCCTTTAGGAATGGACATGAGAGAAGGATGAGGAATGGGTTCATAACAAGTCACATGTTCTTGTGTGCGTCTAACTATGAATCTTTGTCTGTATGTATATATGCGGTTCCTTTGTTTATCTCGAGAGCCGTTCATCTGATTTATTTCACACTTGGTGGGTGTATTGCTTGGGACCCAAGGGAGTGCTTGTCGAATTTGGTGCAATTTGGACCTGTTAAGATGTTTTTTTTCAGTTCATTGAGTTTACCATCACCTCCTTTGTCATTGGCTTCATACAGCGTCTGTCTGTCATTATTTATTTACAGTCCTATTTTTAATAGACTCAAGTCACAGTGCGCCCTAAGGCACTGAGAGACTTGATGATGTTGTCCTCGTGTATTCATCATAGCTCTGGTTTGTTATGACAGGAAAATTATTTTTGAAAACTTGCATGTATTTATTCATTAGTCTTGGTTTGTTTGATCATAGTATAGTGTGGTTTTTATGCAGTATTGGCCCTTTATAGTATGATATCGCATTTGGTCCCGAGTGACAAAAAGATGAAGGTTTTGACTGTAATGTCCTTGTGCGAATTACACAACAGACTGCTAATATCGCGTGTCAAGTGCAGGGGTGCATATTTATTGAGGTTATTTGACTTTGTGGATATTTGCACCAGAATAGCTGAAGTATTTTTTGAAGGAGATGCTTACATAAGAGTGCTGCAGCGCTGAAAGCTAAAACCGCCTGAAACCTGAGCATGCAGGAGAAGAAAGAGCCGGATAGGCTTGTTTATCACTTTGTTCATTGCTGGGCAGCAAAACAAAAGATGTTCATTTTAAAGAGTAATGTTGCCCTAAAAGGAGATATTTCAGTCATTTATTGAATTCAACTCAATCAACTTTTGTCCCATCAATCAAAAGATTGTTTCTCTTTAGGGAGATTTAACGGTGATTAGCTTAGTTTAGCATAAAGACTGGTAGCAGGGAGAAAGAATAGCACTAATCTGTGTAAAGCCATAAGTTTTAATGTTGTTTTTGCAAACTAAGCAAAACAAATTGTCCCTTCACTAAGTCCTGCCCTTGAACACAGACTGGCCAATCATAGCGTAGCATCGGCCAGCTCTGATGAGGCTCCGACATCTACCCGGCTCTGCTCCATAGACTTCTATATTTTGGATTTCGAGCTAATAATGGTTAAACTAGGTGTAATAGTGATACTCGTTACCCGGGGAGGTTATAAAGGACATAACCGTTTCTAAAATGTTACGTTTCTTTGTAAAAACCTGTGATGCTAACATCACAGGTTTGAGTGGTATCAATCTTCTCTTTAAAAAGTTATGTCAATATACATATTTCCCAAAATGTCGACCTATTCCTTTAAGATGGAATACAAAATGTCAGTGATTTGTTAAGCTGGTTTTGTAAACAAAAACAAAAACAAGTCCCTTTATTTATTGCGTCGTGTCTGTTGCTCTTTATTTTTCATCTCTCTCTTTTCCTCCATTGCTGTTAGTTCAAACAAGCCTCCAAAAAGTGTCCCAGATAATATGATAAGATTCTTGTGAAGTCAAATACCCATGTAGACATTTTTTGCAATGGCAGGAGAATGTCAGAGCTGCTCAATATAACAGGGCGGGATAAACAAACTCTTTCTAACTTAAGCACAGGACTGTGGCGTTTGAGACGGCTGCTTTTCCACCAAGAGGAATGTTCCCTTCCAGTGGGCTCCACTCAAAGTGCACTGCTGAGACTCCGCTATAGAGCTCATATGTGAAAGTGCAGAAAGCTTTTGTGTGTTTAAAAATGAAATGTCAGCGTAGTGAAAAGGTTCGGCGTGCCTCTCTTTCATGACTCCTGAGTCGTGCAGGTGTTGCGTGTTTGTGTGTGTATGTCTGCCCGACAGTGTTCGCTGAGATGTCGCGGCAGGTCCAGCATCACCGTCAGTCATGCTGTTTTGAGAGGGAGCCAACTCTGAGGCCACTGTGTAGTGAGTGTGAGAGCTCTATCTCGCTGTGCACACAGCATGCAAGAGAACCTCTCCCCCCCTCCTTTTTTTTTTCTTCTTTTTCCCAGTTTGGTTACGGGAAAAGGCAGCATTTTTCTTTCCATATTTGGTCATATGGAGCACGGCCAGGGAGCAGTAGCCTTTTGATGCCGTACAAACATCCCTATTTTGTGTGGGATTTGTACTCTGTGGAATGCCTTTTCTCCAATTCTGTCTGTTTGTGGGTGTAGTGTCTGAAAGTGCACTTCTAAAAGGGACACGCGCCTTTTAAAAGTCACAGAATAGAGAGGAATTGTGCTGGTTCTTCCTGCTGTTTCACAAAGAAGTTGCCTTTTTACAGTGTTATTCATGATTAGGGCAGCAGGACTCCAACTTCTAATGCAAATGTCCTTCTTAAAACCAACCTTAGAAAGTAAGACAATGTTTTATAACCCTTCTCTTTCTGCCAACTGCTACATCAACTCGTCTTGGGCAGCTACTTAATTTGGTAAATTGGATCAGCAGCTGACAAATAAGAATTTATCTCATTTCAGTGGTTAACTTTTAAGAGCTTCAAGTAAGATTTTTGAAGCTGGATTTAGATCTCCTCCTCAATGAAAATAAAGATCATATGTTTGCAGTTTAAATGACGCATCTGTGTGCTAAAACCTGCTGTCGAAAAGCTGTGAGATTCAGACGATGGATATGGCATGTTGGGGTAATGTTTTTATTTCAATTCAAGTGTGACTTAGCTTCAGGCGTGAGGTTTAAAGACACATAAACATACCCTCAACCTGAAGGGGAACGCCGGCTGGTGAGGCTCAGGTGTTTTCAGCTGTCTCTCAAGAGAAGGGAAAGGTCATAAAACCTTCAGATCTAATGCGGCCTAAATTGTGATGAGCTGCACGAAACTCCCATCCATGTGTGGGACCGTGAGAGGAGAACATATGAAAAGAACAGTGAGTCATAGTCTAAATATATACAACGGATGACAGTGTGCTCAAAGTTTAGCGAGGTTATCTTGCTGACAGTGGAAAAATCAAACACACGATTTAAGAATGCTACTTTGAGAGTCATTTGTTTAACTCGGGCAACACAAGAGTTAGTATCAAACCACAGCGTCCTTTCCAAAAACGATTTGTCAGTTAGAAAGATAACTAAAGCAAATGGTATTTATTATCATGAGCATATCACAAAATGCTTCTTTGAGAAGGTACTGACTTTTTTTGACACTTAACTTTACTATTTTGATCAAAAAACAATATTACAGAACAGCAATATTATTGCAATTCACAATATCGGATATCAAACATCTTATACTTCACAGTGTGCATATGGTTTTCTGTGGTTGTCGAGGGTTAGACCTGACCTACGTACTTAAAAGGATAATTACAGATTTTAGGGTCTTGCGTTTTGTAGTTTCGCCATCATTTTTATTGACTGTGATAAGTAATTACTGAGATCTGGGAACATGGAGTCATCACTACAACAATAGATCCGACTGGTTGTAAACATACCAAGAGTCAAGCCAGATGATCTAAACCACTTTATTTGGAGGCAAAACTGAAAGCACGTTGCTAAAGATCTTTCATTGCACGGAGAAGCTGCACGTGTATGGCAAGTACAGAGGGTCAAAGTTAAACCAGAATATGGTCTCTAAAGTGAGACCATGTACCTTTTGAAATAAGAAACACTTCCCAGAGCTCTGCATTTCACCTGGTGGTGCAATCTTATTCCAACAACAACGATGTCCAGAACTACAAAAATAAGTCCCACTTTATCATTCAAAGACCCTGAAAAAACTATTTTCTTAATTTGGTTTTGATTGTTGCGTATTTAGTCAAGAATTGATTAATTCCAGCTGTGTGTGTGTGTGTGTGTGTGTGTGTGTGTGTGTGTGTGTGTGTGTGTGTGTGTGTGTGAAAAGATAACCTCCCTCAGTCTGTCTCAGTGTGTATGATTCACAGGGCACAGAGAGGTGTTATGGAATGTGAACCATTGTCTGGGAATGCGGGAGTCTCCTTATTTTTCGCCCAATGGAAACTTTACATCTTTAAACTACGCTGGTGTGAAATCTGCCCTCGCTGGTTGGTTTTCTCTGTGAACTCTAAAGTCAGCACAGAGGAGACGGTAGAGGAGGTTTGAGGGAGGCTTGTGTCTCACCACCACATCTAAAGCCACTAATGACAATGCATCCAAGGCATTCAGCAATGTCTAGCCCATTTCTTGCCCCAACCCTCCAAAACCATCAGTATGTTATCCCGCCTCGTCTCACTTGCCACAGTGGCACTAGCTTCTCCGGTTTTGCCTATGAACACCGTCTGCTGATGCTCAGTGAGATATTTCCTCATTCGGGCCTCATTTGTCTTGGAGGAGATAGAGTGTGAGTGGAAAGCAGATGGTATTGAGATTGAGCTGAGGTCTGATGCATTTAGCCTCCTCTTACGTTGCCTAAAATATATAGTCGCAGCCGAAGACCTCGGCTTTGACAACATAAGCCATTGTGGTTGATATTCACACTGTGGCATGAAACGCAGACACAGACGAATACAGAAAGAAGCTTGGCTGCATGGACACGGGTAAACCAATTACTTAACTTAATTCACAGCCAACCCTGAGTCTTCTCATATTGTAGCTGAGCACAGAGTCCGCAGCTGTTGGCTAAGCTGCTGCATTGTGGTCCATGAGGAGATAGAGAGAGTTAAAGAAACAGGCGACCGATAATGGGTTTTTGAGGGTGATATTAAAACTAGAGAGTTTTTAAAAAAACGGCATGAATAACATATCAGTGTTTTTTTTTTGGGGGGGGTTCACATTAACATATATAACAAACTTATATAGAGATTTGTACACCTAAACACTAGCAGCTAATGTAACAGCAAGTTCATTTTGCATCAATAGTATCAACAACTATAAACAACATATAATGAATTTGTGATAAAAAGCTGTCTTAAAATGACCGCGTACAATTCTCTTTCTGTACTGCATTTTTGTTACATGCAAGAGCTGTCACTTTTTGACGTCACAAATTAGAGCAAACACATAGTAAATAAAAAATTCAAATTAATTAAAATACTCCACTTTGCCTTATTAAGAAACAAGCAAACGTAACACGCTGCATTATAAGCTAATGTTACTACGAGTCAGCAAACTGCCTTGTCCAAGATTTTTCCATCCGTGGTGTCGAATCTACAGTGCTTCCTCGTGTTAGCCGACTTCGACATTGTTTGGTGTCATTATTATCCGCTCGGTCTCTCTTTGGCGTTAGCAAAAAGAGCAACAATAGTTGCAGTTGTTTAAACTACGAGCTGGATTGCTGCCTGTTGGGCCTAAACAGGAAAAGATCATTACAGATTGAACATTCAATCACTTCCGAAGTTCAAACAGTTATTCAAATTTCAGATGAACAGTGACAGCCCTATTATATATCAATACACAGCATCAGTTGATAATGCCAGCCCAGCAATGTGTCGGTCAGGCTCTAAAGGGCAGGCAGAGGAAGAGATTCTCGATGACGGATGAGGCCGAGAGAAGGACGAGTGGAGATGGAAAGAAAGAGAGAAATTCTTGGCCTCGGTGCAACAAAACCCTCCAGTGAATTTATGAATGCTCATCCACAGTCGCTCTGCATCCTGGGACTGTAAACGTGTTAATGCTGCCGAGGCCTGGACGTGTGAGAGGAGACACATAGCGCAGAGAACCACAACCACAAGGCCAGCTTTCCAAACACAGCACTGTAGGTGGTGATGGATATCACACGTGTACACACATGTACTGTTCCATCAACGCACACACAGTGTGCCTGCAGTGGCTATATGTATTTTCAATATCACACTTGTAAAAATATTCGCTAACATTCTCACACGCATTTAAAGTGGACACACAAAAAGGAAAGCATGCAATTATTCATACGCACTTCCTCCCGACACATCTGCAAACTTTCCACCCACACATTTACATAAATACACACAAAACTAGTTTATGAATGTAAATCCTGTTTGTTAAAAACTGTTTATCGTGATGCACACACCCTCACACACAGGCTGAACATATTTTAACCGCCCTGTCAGTCTAATCTCAGGAGAGTCCTTACCCCTGCAGAAAACGTTAGATTTACCCAACTCAAACTGTCCCCAGAGCCTTAGCCAAAACAGCTGTTAGTGTGCACTACCTACAGGCATGCAGTATCTCTCTCTCTTTATTTCTCCCCTCCTTCCTGGTTTAGTGCAGAGGTTTTATTTGTGTGATAAAACAAGCATCAAATGTTCATTTTTACTTTGCCAAAATACGTACCAATATATCTGAGCTCAGACCAAACCAATAGACCTCTGCGTCTCTGGTTTAAGGGTAAGTCTGTTCATCTCCTGTCAAGTAAGCATCCAAAAATCAGCCAATTAAAGGCATCCATAAATATATAGCTTACAGCAGGTTGTCTAATAGCTACATGCAAATGGAGAAGTGTGTCAGTTTTAAACGTTAAATTCCCACAAGGTCAGTAAACTCCTACGGACTCACATGTGTTAGTTAATGCAATACTATGTCTTTCAGTGGGGATGAAAATGTGCAGCTTAGTTGTTCTTTGTTGGAATAAACTGTTTTAAACAATATTTTGACTACTAGTGGTGCTGTGGTACAATGTGGAGCAAAACCAGAGAAGAAGAAAACTGCTAGCTAGACAATGTGAATGCAAAAAAATGCAGCAAAATATGTTTTATGAGGCAGTTAATGCAAGAACCACTGAATGTACCCATGATAGTATTTGAAGAGAAGATGTCACAATAAAAGCCTCAAATTTGACACAATGAGACAATTGTACTTTTGTGTTCTTTAACTTTTGAATAGAAGCCTTTAATTCTTATTCTACATGACTAAATGTTGATTGATGAAGACAGCTGGTGTCAAAATACTTAAATCCTTCTGCTCTCTATTCACAGTTAAGGGGCCATATCCTCCACAATATCCCATGATTTATAGCCTATTCATTATTATCTCAATAATATTGGACGTTATTTGTTTTGATAAAATTGACTTTCAGCATTTGAATCTCTTGTGTCATCTAGTCTCCAAGGTAGTTGATATTATTTCTGAAAAACCAAATGGCGTGTGGCTGGTAAAAAGAATCCAAGTGGTTTGTGAATTCTCCAACATACCAACCCCTGCAGCAGGTGGACCAAATATTTTCTTCCATTGATGCAAAGACTAGAAAGACCAGGCTTTGTGCCAGTGTTGCCCTCGCATTCCAGATACTTGGAATACCTCTCTTCACCTGGACACCAGCACAGCTGTGACTCCATCGCTGCTCGACATGCAACTCCTCTCCTCTCCTCTCTGCTCTCCAAAGAACAGCGTGGTCCTCTGGAGGCCAAGAGGAGAGCAGCCGTACATGTAGCGTGGCGGTGTTTGCTGTAATGTCCTCACTCTGTAAACCCAGCATGCACCGTTCAGTTTTTAGTGTATGGACAAATATAGTAACTGCAGACTGTGGTTTCTGCTCTTTCACTTTTTCATTTAGATGAACATTAAAAGATATATAAACCAGAATTTCAATTTCCAACAGTTTTGTTTATGACCAAATACCTAAAACTAATGACAGCCTTATTAGCCTTAATATTGTGAGCATGTTACCTTGATGACGTTAGCAATTAGCTTACACGCAAAGCCTCAAAGAGCTGCTAGCATGGCTGTAGACTCGTTCTCTTAGCAATTGTCAACCATTAGCTTACTTGTGTGGGATCTTGTTTCTTGTGAATTGATGATTCGTGTAAAATGTTAGTCTTTATTTTATATGCTTCACGTTCCAACATGTTTTAGGATTCCAGTAAAGTAGCTTTTTTTTCAACTGCCGTAAATGTCCCTGTTTTAAAAAGCTAAAACTGTACGTGATTTGTGACTAAGCCTCGTAACCACCAGCTGCAACAAGTCACCATTGTTCTTTTATTTGCCAACCTCACAGCTGGCAAGCACATAGCTATTTTTTACTTGTTTATCTTCAAGTTAATTCTCTTTATTCAACAAGCAAAACATTCTCTGCACACTAAAAAGAGATCCAAAGGAGGAGGCTGTAAGTGGCATGTGAATGAGTAATTCGGAGGCTCTTTCAAGTTCCCTCTGCTAAAATCAGAGGCTAAATAGGAGCATTCCTCGCATAGCTCCATAGCCATAATGTGGAGATTAATGTGTTTGTCTAAAGGTTGTGAGGGGATAGTTGCTCTGAGTATCACAGTAACAAATCTGACCAAAGAGCTGCAGTTTTCCCTTCTCACAGAATGCAACGCCAGCATCAGGAACATTTCACCGAAGCCAAAAATAGACGTGCTGCTGGCCCATACTTATTCGTCAGCCGTACTCCCAGACTGTTGCTTGATCTACTTTGTGCCTCATTTGGCCGATAGGGGCCCATTGTTTTGGTGCTTTTATCTCGAGACTTCGTGAGAAGATAGAGGCATTATAAGGTGGTGTAATCCCAGTGGCTGTCGGGATAATATCAACTTGGCTTTTAAGGCTTTTTAAGAGGCTGGCACTTAGACACTGGGTTCTGTGCCAGGGTCTGGCAGTCTCGACAGGTAGTAATTTGACTGGTAAATGTGTCATTATAGCCATTGTAGAAGGTTGCGGCAGACGGGGAAAGAGAAAGAGGGGGCGGAGGACAGAAAAGAGAGAGACAGAATAAGAAGGGGGAGAGGGGTGGACGGATGCAGGTTTTCGAGATAAATAGTGGAATAAAAGGACGGAGGCAGCAAAGGAAGGAGGAAGAGGTTTTACAGTGGACAGGCTAAGACAGGCCGAACTTGTAAAAAGTCTGAAAATGTCACAAACTTGTGACTTCAGGTTGCTCAACTTTTTGGAATGCTGTCTGTCTCCCGTTGTGCCTCTGTTAGCTTTTGCAAAGTGCGGGTGGTCCCTTCAGTGATATACACAACAGTTACATTTCTACGTCTTACCGAGGGCCTTGTCTGCAAGCCACAGGCTTCCTCTTCTGCCCCTATGCCTGGTGCGATCTCCCATGTGGACACGAGACAATGTGACTGTGCAGCGTTCAGTCTCGCTTTCATTGAACAGACCTATTCATACATCATTTATCAGCTTGAAAAATATAATTGTCCCAGGTTTGTTATTCATGTGAGATCTTGTGTGTTTGGTCCATTCTTTGATCATTTTGTTGACAGAGCTACTTTTATTCTAATTTTCTTGTAAATGTTAAAAACACTACTTTTTTTTTTAACGAAACTGAACACCAAATGAAAATGCAGTCTTCTCACGCATTGTTTGCAATAATAACTCTGAATTGATATGCTGCCATGCTTGTGTTACTAATAACTTAGTCTTCCTTGGCGTCACTGGTTCTCGGAAGTATGTGATTAGACTGGTGATGTTTGGAGGCCTTGTCAGTTTTCGTTATTGCCCTCATTTCGTCTCAATTTTGGTGGTATGAGTAGCCCCGCATGCCGATTGCCTCCACCCTCCCTTTGTTTCACAAATGACACTTAGAGTGCATCTAAACACAGAGAGTGAATTTTTGCGGTGTTTAAAATATCTCTCCTCCAAGGCTTTTATAGTGTAATAGGGGGGGGGGGGAAAGGCTGTGTTTACTATACAGGCTCACAGAGGGGGGGGGGGGGCCGGGGGGGAAGGAGGGGGGGGGGGGGGGGGGGGGGGGGGGGGTAAGGAGGATCCCTCAGAGTCATGGTTCCTTTGTGCATCTGTGCATGCTTAGTGTGAATGCATGCACACAAACGCTGTAATGTTGCACCTACATGCTTGTGTGCATGCATACTCATATACAGATGTGCATGTCAGATGTCTTTGACTCCCCCCCGTATGCAAATTCAGATGAAAGTAAAAGCATGCTTACACAGGAAGCTGGAATCATGTCCTTGAACAGAGTTTAGCCAAGCTCTGACATGTATATAGGTAAACAACACAGGGAAGGTTTGCAGTAGAGTTAGGGAGAGAAGGAGAGACAGGAGGGAGGGGGGCAAGCTTGAGGGAAAGAAGGAAGGAGGCCACTAAGGGATGGAGGGAGGGACTAGCAGAGAGGGGAAGGAAACAGGCATTTGCCTTTTTCTGTCAGCTGAGGCCGGACTGTGGGAGACTTTGTATCTGCTTGGAGGGAGCATTGTGAAAAGCTGGTATGGTGTGAAGGAAAACACATTGTTTGAAGGCTAATTCAAGGTACGACAGTCGAAGTTCTTCCTTTGTTTCTGCGTACTGCACTTTGACGCAGCTTATTTTCTGCCACGCTTTCCTGCTCATGCTGTGTCACCACAAAGGGGGAAGTGTTTAAGTACAACTTTATTCAGTGCTGCCTGTTTGTTACGTGAACCGTCATGCACCTTTGTCTCCTTCCCTCAAGTGCTCAGCTAGAGTGTGTTTACTCTGCTCCTGTGTATAGAAGACGTTGCTGCTGGTGGTTGTATGATGGGAGGCTCAGCTGCTCCTGGGTGGTCTCGGGCCTCACTGTCACATATCCTACTGGGGTATTTTTAGTGAGAGAACTGATTGAGTTAACATCCTGTGTTGGCTTCTCCCTCCTGTATCTCCGCTCTTTTTTTTCATTCATTTTCTGCCTCGTTCCTCTGTTTTTCAACAGAGTTTGTGGCCATAGGTTTCAGGCAGCCAGTTGTCACCTAAAACATAAAAACACACTTCTGGTCAATACTGTGTTTAGAAAGATTTCAATCATAGTTGATTTGAGCTTATAGAAAGTTTAATAGCGGTTAGATACGACAGCAAAACACTCAATGACCAGCTACTCAACTATTATTTTTGCAAAACGCTGATGAAAACATCCCCAAAATGACAGTTTTGATGAACAATTGTGCTAACCCTGGTGACTCATGTGAATGCATTGTTTCCTGTGGCTGCTTCACAATAAAAGCCACCCCATGTATTGCCTCTTAAATGCTTTTAATATGAAAAAGCAGCAGTAGGATGTTCCATTTGCATTAGCAGTAACATAATACAGCTGGGATTTGTCTGTAACGGTAACCCTGCATTAAAAGCACGCCTCATTTCCTCTGAATCCCCTGTGCGTTTATATTCAGCACTTTGACATCCAGATATCAGCAAACTAAGGCTTTGTTTGACTGGTGAACAAGTATTTTTGCCCTCTCGGGATACTTAAATGAATGTGTTCTTGTCTTTCTTTCCTCTCAGCCTTCCTGAAATTGACTAAATGAACGCGTCTGTGTTTGATGATGTCATCCCTCAGGGCACAATCATGGAGGAAATGGACTTTGAGCGGCGCCGGGAGCTGAGGAGGCAGAAGCGGGAGGAGATGCGCCTGGAAGCCGAACGGTAAGACCCATTTGGTTGTAGGTCATTCACGTTTGGAGATTAGTGCTCCAGGATTATCCAACTAATTATCTTGCAAAGCAGAGAGTCTTTTAAAAGGCTGTCCTCTACAACGGATTCATTAGTAGTTGCAGCCACAGAACGTCACTGAAGATCTTACTACTTAGTTGTGTGAGGCTGAGGGAGCAGCCTGTGTTGTATAATGAGGCTCTGGTTGTCAACGCACATCAACACCTCTGATGTTCATGCCAAGTTGGAACAGGAGGGAGCCGGCTTTAATGGCTTAGACCCTCCTCTAAGCCCGAAAAAAACATCGCTCGGCAAATATTGGCTTCCCCGACACAGGCTAAAAGAAAAAAAGGGGCAGATAAGAAATCTGATAAGCAACGAGATGACCTTTAAGAGGGAATGTTCAATCACGCCCTCCCTCCCTCCCCCTTTCCAATTTTCTCTCCCATATACCGCGGCCTTGTGAACTCTCTCAGATTCAATGGAAGAAATTGATTGAGCTAAAGTTCATTTCAACAAATTGATTGAGCGGTAACACGGCAAAGTGCAGCAATCACATTCAGTAAAGGGGGGGGGGGTTTATTGTGAGAACTTGATACATAGTGTGCCGAGGAGGCATTTTATAGAGCCCTTTCACAAAAGTCTCTCCGTGTGTACTGCAGCCCTTCCAATTAAGGATGAGGTTGATGTGGATGTAGATACCGGCCAAGGTCACTCGCCCGTTTGATGTATCTGTGAGCAGAGTTTTGTGCGAGCCAGTTACTCCATCGCTGGTGGAAAAACAAGCTGACATAGGTCTGACCACTGCTGAACGCATAGATGTTTTTCTCTGATAATGTTTCTATGACACAAAGACGATGTGTGCAGCGCTTTGCCTTCGTGATGAATAAGGCCCCTTTGCTCAAGGTAAAATAGCATTTGTTGTATAAAGGAAGTCAGTAAAATGGTGCACACCATGCACAATAGTGAAGGAGATATATTAGGTGATAAAATAGAGGGTTAAGTCATTCATCCACACAGTGGAAATAAAGTGTCTGCCAGCTTGTGTGTGCTGTATGGATGGCGCCAAGGTTATCTCCACAGGGATATTATTCGACTTATTTATTTTGCGGTAATGAACAAACCCCAACAGATAAATCTACATGACCAATATTATCGCTCAATAGCTTATCAGATATCAGCATATACTGTATATTAGCCCATAACTAACAAGCACTTGCAGTGCATAAATGCCAAATATACCGTCTTTTTGTTAGATTAAAAACAGTGTTGCCATTACATAGTTGTACATATCTTGTACAATACTATCACCTTATAAAGTTGACATGGCAACATGTTAGCAAACAGTTTCATATTTGCACATTAAGTAGATATAGAACAACATTGTCAGTCATTTGGAGTCGTGTTTCTGGCAACCTGACAATTGTAAGTCCTGTATTCACGATCCTTTTAGCTTTGTTTTGGTCTCCACCTAGTCCTGAGGGGAATATCTGGGTGAGGGAAAACATATGACCAACTAAATCATACACTCTTCCACAGCAACTTTATCTACAGCCTGTCACCTCAGAATCAGCTTTGATAGCATTTTGGTGTAAAGATGCTTTACATTTTGATTTGGTGTAACAGCTATAGAATGTTCTCCCTCTTGACGTGTTTTTACTTCTTTTAACACTTTACACGTCATTTCCCCAGATGCAATCTAAATAGCTGATTGAAGTGAAGGTTAATGTTGTTATGTTTCATGGCTTAAAACCCCCATAAAACCTGCTACTACAAGTATTCATGCAGTTTTGGTGGATTTATGATACACGGAGATGTATCATAGATGGAGAAGATGGAATTTGGCAGAAAATGTAGACTGAGAAGAGCATAGAGAGGTAAGAGATGAGGACTGACTGACTGAAAGAGAAATGGACCATGAGTGAAAAAGCTTAAGAGTTGTAAGCGCCTTTGACATGTACATTTTCAGCTCGGCAGGAGTTTGTTCATGACTGTTTATTTGGTCCGGGAAGCAGTAATTTCAACTGGCAGGCGACATGCCGCTCCTGTTATTGATAAAAGATTACATCTCTGCACTGTTTCCATGTCTGCCGATATATTGAAACAATCAATATTTACATGCCCCTCTTGGTTGGACTAGTCAAAACCACATGTTGTCTCATTGGCCTGCCTCCATTCAACCATCACTGAGCACGCTGGGAGAAGACGGAGAGACGCAGGGAGAGTGTGGGGCCATATAATAACCGCTGTAGGAATGCCAAAATTCCTGGCTATTATAAGTGTTTACTGGCCAGGTCTGCATGAGCTGTTTCCTACATGCTGGGACAGCGAGGTTGTCCGTGTGTGAGAGTGTGTATGTGTGTATTTATCCCATAGTCTGTGTCAGTGTGCTATGCATATGCATGTTAGTGTGTGCAGGTGAATGCATGCATTCAGTTAACCGTGCAAGTGTTCGCTTGTGTGTGTGTGTGTGTGTGTGTGTGTGTGTGTGTGTGTGTGTGTGTGTGCGTGTGTGTGTGTGTGTGTGTGTGTGTGTGTGTGTGTGTGTGTGTGTGGCGGGAGAACAGCCAAGCCGTCCCTGTTCTGTCTTACATCAGCCTCGGTTATAGTTGAAAATGATTGTTTACATAGAGGTGCGCAATGGGCTTCAATTCACTTCTCGTTCTATTCAGTAAAGCCGCACATACACACACACACACATGGTTTTCTGCTCTGCATAGACTCACACTCTCTCATGCTCTTCAGCTCCCCTGCTCATCAGTCCTATAGTACGTCTCTGTTCAATGAAATACACAGGAATGTCTCGACCGCTTCTTTTCTTTTCATCTTTTTTTCCAAAGAGAGCACATAAATGTGGAATTTTCCCAGTCAATCAGTGACTAGCTTCAGCGAGAAATAGTCTTCTCTTGTAACATCGATAGTACACGTTGTTGTCTGCAGCTGGAGAGCAGTTCATTGCCCTTACTGAATATTTAGACATTGCACATAGATAGATAGATAGTCGGCACGTCCGCAATGATGACTCACCACTGTTGTATGTTGGGACAGTTAAAGGAGCAGTTCAAGGATTTGGGAAATACTTTAATTCGCTGTGAGTTAGATAAGATTAATGCCACTCTAGTCACTGCACTCAGCCAAGAAAAGTTCCGCACATAACCCCGAGTAAAACCCCTACGTGTCGTTTATATACTTTTTGTGCGGTTTAAATCCCGTCCACTCAGACTTTATGTTAAGCTCAGCTAATCATTCTAACTAGGCCGTAGCTTCCTCTTTATTGCATAGACACGAGAGTGGTATCAATAGACATGTTTCCTTAAATTAATTCATGTGATTCATTCAAGGCTTTGCTAGATATACCATGTTGATTTTGCAAGACTTTGAAATTTCCTCTTTGATGTCCTTTTTAGGAAGTGTCTATTTTTGACATTTGCCATTTCCCTCTGTCTCCTCCTCCTCCGTCTTTCTTGTCACACTCCGTCTCCTCCTCTCATTCTGTATGCGTCCCCTCTATCCTTTTCTTCTCCCCTGGGTGTCAATGTCTTTCTTCTCCATCTCCTTTCTCCTCCCTGTCATCCTCCCACCACATCACCCTTCTCCCCATCTTCTTCCACTTTCATTTTCAATCCTTCGCCCCCCTTATTCTTCTCCTCTTCCTTCCCGTTCTCTCCCAAAACTTCTCCTCATTCCCTTTTACTTACATACCTTCCTTCTTCTCATCTTCCCCTTGCTTCTCTCTTCTGATCTTGTTCTTCCAGAGATATTTTCAAATCCACATCCTTGTCCTCTTCCCTCCTAACCCAATCTCTTGTTCTCCATCTCCTTCTCAGTCTCCTCTTCCTTCTCCAGCTCCACCATCCTCGTCTTCCTCCAATTTCCCCTGTTCGTTCTTCACATCTGCGCTGTCCCCTCCCCCCCGAGGGACCAGGAAGGGCCGAGGAAATAACACCCATCCTCCGTGAATAAGCCATGCCAAACAATCCACGCCCTGGTTGAATGGACCGTTCCAAACTTGACCCTGTCCTGCATCGTAAACCTGTTGGTTCTGTCAGGAAGAGCGAGGCAGATAGAGGGATAGAGATATGGATGGAGAGGTTGAGCCACGTACATGTCAACTTCTAACTCACAAAATCAGCTTGGAAAGGAGTTAAGCTATTGTTGCTGATTTCTTTAAGCCAAATCTTACTCTTTTACTCCCCAAAAGAAGTAGAAATGTTATATTTATGTTTTAAATGCAGTCGAGTCGAATTTTAACGTTGTGTGTCCTTGGAGCCGGCCCAGCAGAGCACAGGGTGGGGAAGAGAGACAGGCGGGGTACGTTGTGGGTCTTTGGGCCGGCAGAAGGAAGGGAAATAGTCCAGAGAGGCCAGCGTGGGAATGGGTCAGCATTTCTGACAGTGTAAGAAGAGCCCCCACCCTCTTTCCCTCTCCCTCACCATCCCTTACTTCTCTCCCCTCCCCTTTGTTCACAGCAGCTTTTCTTTTCGGTCTTCCTCTCTACTTTTCTCCCTCCCTCCCTTCCCTCTGTCCTTCTCCTCTTGAGGAGGGGTGAAGAAGTCTTTTCTCATGGGCTTTTCCCAAATTGTTTTCGCTGACATTTCTGAGATATTTTGCTGTAAAGAAAATATTTGGACATATTTCTCCCTAATAGGCTCGCTGATGGCGATATTTTGGGGCGCTGGTGCTTTTCACGCGAGTTACTTTGTGGATGCAGAATCCTGCCTGAATCAGCTTTACTGTACTTTGCAGCAAAAATTGCCAAATTTATGCACATGCGTGACAAGACTTTTAATTTCCTCTTCAGCTGCCTCATGGAAAGCTAAGTGCATATTAGCTGTCAGACAATACTGTGCAGTTTTGCTTTCCTTACATACTGTACTTGGCCACCCAAGAAAAGGGCATCTGTTGCATCCTATATTCTGACAGACCCACATACCTGAAGCTTATAACTGTGGCTGCACATCATTCTGAGCAAAGATGTCTAGTATGATTAAACCTGTAGATTACTCCTTTTTCCATTATCGTGCACACCCTTTCCGTTTCCCACTTCTCCTTTTCATCCTCACTCTCCATTTCACTTGCTCTTTCTTTTTCACTCTTTTTTTTTTCTTCCCCTGTCCCCGCTTCCACCTATCTCCATATTTCTGTGTCAGTATGCTGATAGAATTTGGGGCCTAGGTAGGGAAGGGGATATTAAATCAGGGCTTTGGTTGTGTACGCGTCTCTAGCCAAGGCGGTGATTGACAGGAATGCTAATTCAGCTTTTAGGAGTTTGTTCTTCTGTCCTACTGAGGAATCTTTAACCCTGAGATTGTCGTCTTCACCGCCACCAAGGTCTCTTTTGTTCCATTTTTAGCTGTTGTCTTTTTCTCTTTCTCATGACATTTTGGTGCCGTTTCTGGGATGGCGCAGTCCTCTGGGAGCGAAGGCAGTTTTTTTTTTTTTTTTTTTCACAGAACCAACATTTCACTCTGGCATTTTAAATAAGAGTTAATGTACTCTCTACTGCAGGGGAACTCAGTTGAAGTTGATAGAATATAAATGAAGTTGAAAAAAAAAGAAGATGTGGGAGGGTATATTTAAAGCAAGACTGTAACTGTTGAAAGAAGAAATAACACTTTCTTCCTCTTAAAAGTAAAAAAAAATTGAATTACAAAGCAAAGAAAACCTGTTTGTTGCAGCTTTGCTTGGTCTGATGTGGCCCGTAGCTCATTGTGGCTAATGTAAGTCAGTGTGCTGACTTTCTGACTGTCCTCTACTTGTGCTTTGTCATGCTACCTTTTAGCATTCACCATTATATATTGTCATTGTAAGTTGTGGCCACAGTGGATGGTTGAAAAGAGTCAAACTAATCTGAATAAGAACAGTTTTCTGACCTTAAAAATGCTGAATTGTCAGAACGAAGCACACACATGCACATGTGTAAATCATTGCCTGACGTCACCGATGTCACTGTCCCGTAGGTCCATCTTGGGCGTTAACAGATAAATCTGCTCTGTTATGACAACATTCCTCATCTGAGAGAAAGAAACGGGAGACGGCAAGAACAGCAGAGGGGAAGGAAAGGAAGAAGGAAACTGTTGTTCACAAGCTGTAAAACCTCACATAAACCAAAGCAGCTTGAGCTCGGCTCACCACACATGTTGCAATTAACATGCAATAGCACGCTTTGCTGGCTGACCTCAAAGGCGGCGCTGTGATGTCAGGTAGCTAGGCATGTGGTTAGCGGTGGGAGTGTAAAGGTCAGTCGGGGCGACACAGATCAAGCATGGAGCCGAGTTCATAGATGTCAGGTGGTCAGAAAAACAGCAGTTTGGGAACTAATTTGATTATTGGAATAAAAGGAAAACTGTCGAACTGTTGTTAGATATGCACGGTTTATGGTTCTTTGATTTATAATACCATAGCAATCATTCTGTACTTTTTGGGTGTAGTCATTTCCCTAAACTTGTCTACTTCCATTTCTGTCAGACATTCTGAACTTTACAAAGTGACTTTGCTCCAGAAAGAAAAGGCCTCGTTGTTGCTTTCAATCAAATTTCAGCACATAAATATACAGTAGCTGACGAGCCAAACTAGATTGTGAACAATGGAGTTGTGTTGATGATTTTATGCAGCCGCACCCTTTGCTTAAACCACCGCATGTCTGCTTTAGATTTTGCACTATTAAGGATATGGGCGGTTTGTTTTTACAGCTGATTTATCCCTTTTAATGGCAGAGTAGGAGTATGGAGAGAGTAGAAAGAAGCAGTTTTCAAATAAATAAATACACAGCAAGCAGTTGGTTAGCTTAGCCTAGCATAAATACGTCAACGGCGGAAGCAGCCAACAAAAAATAAATGGATCAAAGGTGTGAAGGTATTAATTATGCTCACAAGATATTAGGTGTTAATTGAGTAGTTTTAGAGATGCTGGTCAGCAGATTTAGTTTTACATTTGGGCAGAACCGTGGCTAGCCGTTCCCCCTGGCTCCCTGTGGTGTCGTATTTTGCGTACAGATATGAGCGTTGCATCAATCTTCTAATTCTCTGCAAGAAAGCAAACGTGTATTTCCAAAAGTGTCAAACTCTTATTTTTAAGAGAGAAGGTGCTGAAATGGTTGTCTCGGCAAAACTGGGGTTGTGTCTAGAATTTCATTAAAACAAGAGAATGTATCTACAAAACAAAGCTCGCTCCACGGATCTCTACGTTGTTTTGACACAAGATATGTTTTTTGACTTTAGTGTGTTTGATTTCTAGATTAAATATGGTATTAAATCCCTTGTAGAAATGTAAACATGTAAGGCTAGTGGTGGTTGTGCATTGCATAAACACACTCATACGCACACACCTCTACTTTTTGCTCTGTTCTAACACTGACCAGACCAGAAGCACTGTTTCTCTGGCTCCATGTTCTCCTCAGCCAAGCCAAGTCTCCGGACTGAGTTTTATCAGCTCGTGGAAACTGCAGCCACGATAAGAAGTATTGGTTGTTGCACAGCTAACAGGTCAGCTTGATAAGAGAGAAGAGAGAAAAAAGCTCAGACAAATCCACCAGGTTTGGTCACTGCGATGATTACAGTCCAGTTTAAGGAATTGTTCACTTTGAAGTTTCTAATCGGGAAGCTAAATTGAGGAAGAGGAGACTTAGGCGAAGGGTTCACAGTTTCTATCTCTCTCGTCTCCCTCAGGTTGGCGAGGAATGATGATGATGAGGAGGAGGCAGCCCGTGAGAGGAGGCGCAGGGCACGCCAGGAGAGGATGAAGGGCAGGGAGAGTGAGGAGCCCAGCGGACAACCAGACAGTCTGGTCATGACCAACAGCCACAGGTGACACACATATATTAAAACAGCTTCTGTCTGTGACAAATGTAAAGTCAACGGCCAACGGCTTAGCTCCCAATTTTGGTCCAGCTGAGGAGGCAAAAGAGGAAACAAGAAAAGGAGGAAAACTGTCACTGTAATATCACCCTGCCCAGTTTAAGTCCTGTTTCTGTGGGAAAAAATGTCAGGACAACTCAGAAGAACGTCCCAAAACTTATTTCACAACCTCTGCTTTAAAAAGAGGACAGTATATTGTAGCTTTTTAAGACTTCTGGGCGGTGGAGGAAGTTTTATTCTTTCATAAAACAATTGAGACTTTGCTGAGCTCTCAGCAACTGTTTTTTCTTTTCGTTCTTGCACAAGAAATATGTAGTTTACAATGGCAGATTTACCGTTTACCAAATTTATTCGGATTTTTGAATTCAGATAGAAATTTTTTTTAAAAGTACCCTTTCCAATTTCTGGCAGGCAGGTATCAGTTCTTCAAGCTGATATGACAACTGTTTCTGGCAGATTTGATTCGCTGTAGCTAATGTAGGTTTTAGATATGCACACAGGCTACATGTGATATCACGCAACATGTGGAGAAATCCACAGCGTGACAGGTCTGCTGTGCTTAGTTATGTTGGCAGCTGACATATTGTAACATTGTCAGGTGTTGAATGATTTTTCAAACAGTTCATTCTTTTTGCATTCTTTATTACATTTAAATCAACCAATTTGACAAGAATTGCCTCCACTTTCTGCCCAGCCTCAGCTGTCAATGTGACAAACAACTCATGATCTCATACCTATCCATCAGAAAGACATCGGAAAAACAAAGTTTCCGTTTCTGTGCCTTTTTCGAGGCTGTTGGATCTATCGTCTCGGCTTCAGTGGAAGTGGTGGGTTGCTCTGACATCTAGCAACACAGACGCCGCTTTGTGGACATGAATGTTTCCCCTCTATTAGCTCAGAGATACATCCTGGCCCAGTCAAACAACAAGGGGATTGTGCAGGAGGATGCTGAGACAGGACCCAGTGTTGAATATCCATTGTCAATTGAGGAGACGCAAGGATAATGTTTGCCAGACTTTTAGGTTTCATGCTGTTGAGTGAGGTGGATGGTATTTGGTGGATTGAAAGAGATAATAAATACGTAGATTTTAGCCATGCAGATGGTCAGCTGGACAGGTCCACCACTTTGGTCCAGACTTAAATATAAAAACAAGCATTTGGTGGATTGCCCTGAACTTTTATACAGATTTTCATGATTCCCAGAGGAGGAATCATTTTGACTTTGGTAAATCCTTGACTTTTCCTCTTGTATGTACAAAAGAACTATTGAGGAAGGATGAAAATGTAACTTGATACCTGGAATCTAAGAGTAATACACTCATTTTCTGTTTATTTTGAGGCATGACCAATAGTTTATTTTAAAGAATATCTGTGGTGAAGGCCTCTCAATGCAGCCAGTTGTCAGCATTCTCCACATACTGGCTAAATGACTGACCGATGTGGCAGCCATTTTTTCATTTCCTTTTGCAACCCAGAGAAGGTTTGATTGAACATTGTTGCTCTTTCAGCACCTTTTTTTGGAGTATTAGTGGCAAGTCACAGTCATGTGATGCATGATCAAGTGCCAAACATTTTGAGGGCATATGCTTTTGTTGAGTTTTGGGAATTAACATCTTTTCTGTAATTTCCACTGTTTGCCATGTCGGAGATCGAGTCCAAAGTGAGTCGATTTAGCACCGTTCTTTTGCTGTTTTGTTTAGTCCTCGTTAAAGCACCAAGTTTATGCTCATTCAGAATCACCTGCACATTAGTTACGAACATCCAAACCCGATAACTGCATGAAATTAACAACACAACGAATATCTTGCCACTAAACAACCATGGAACTGTTAGAGATTATACGCCTTGATCAAGAACCCCCAACATGGAGATAATATCATGCTTTCAGTTTTACAGCCGACGTCTGCTGCTCTGACCTCCAGGCTTCTTCCTCTTTAACAAAATGTTTGTCTCCTCTCTCTCCTCCCAGTGTGACAGAGACGGTGTCTGTGAGCAGCTCTTATGGAGGAGGCGGAGGTGAAGACGAGGACCAGGCCCTGCTGGATCGCATGGCCAAACGTGAGGAGCGACGGCAGAAGCGCATGCAGGAGGCTCTGGATAGACAAAAGGAGCTGGACCCCACCGCCACAGACAGCAATGACGGCATCGCCATGAAGAAAAACAACGTCGAGGAGGAGAGGCCATCTTCCTGGCGTAGGGGTCGTTCCCGTGACAATGAGGATGAAGAGGAGAAGACAGAGGCGTACAGCTCAAGGAGAGAGGAGAAGAAGCGAGAGGAGCCGAGGGAGGAAGAGGAGGCTGCTAACGAGGGTGGAGAGGAAGCAGATGAGGGTGTTGATGAAGAGGAGGAGCAGAAAGTGGAGGTGGTGGAGGACAAACCGAGAACATCTTACTTGAGAGAACAGGTGAGTCACCTGTTCATTTATTCAGCCATTTATTGGGTTGTTTTTGCAACTAACAGTCCCTGCAAATGTGATGCTTATGTCTTCAGGAATCTACCGAAGAACCTAAAATGCACAGCAAGGTATGGTCTTTGATTTGGTCACTTCCTAGTGCACATCTGTGAGGCAATCGCTGATCTTTCTTTCAAAGGACTGCTATAAACGTTTTTCATAGGAACTCGCTGAAGAAGAAACGCATTCAGTAGTCAGTGAGATTGCAAACCAAGCCAAGTCAACCAATTCAGAGGCTGAGGAGGTGTCAGTAGCATCAGAGGAGGCTGAGGAGGTACCTGAGGATGATAATGTAGATTATTCTTCAGAGAATAAGTCTGTGACTCTCATAAATGACTCTGAAGAGGACAATGAGGTATCTGAGATACTACACACAGTGGATAATGAGGTATCATTCATGTGGTAAGCTTTACAGTAGAGGTGTGATGCACAGCACAGAACATCTCTCTGGGTAACTTCAGTGTCTTGATGCATCTTTCAGGAGATGTGTAAACTGAAATCTTTCCAGATTAAGCCACAAAAGAATTCTTTTAATAAGGCTATCTTGTTGACTTGTGATTTATGTCGGAGCCAGACGCTGAAATTACCCAGACACCCCGTGTCGTCACAGTGTGGCTTGCACCATTTGCAAACTGGCGGTAACTTGAGCCTACGTTTTAGTGGTCACAGTGTTTTTCTGCACGTCTTCCATCTCAGCTATGAGAGCAGCAACACTTATTACACAGACTCCACTCCAAAGACTCTCTGCAGCAGAGGAACATAATGTAATTTAAAATAATGTGTGTGTTTACTGCAAGGACACATCATAAGATCATTGAGCCATCGTATCATGTGTCTACTTCCAGTCAAACGTTTTATAAAAATTCGAAATTACAAATGTCATACTTTTCCACAAGTATGTTTTTAACCAAGCAAACCCATGATCTGTTTTTTAATGCATCAATAAAGGCTTCCAATTTATCACACAACCCAAAACTTGCATCTTTCGAACTCTTCTCGACACAGTTGAATGTACACTTTACAATTTGATCTCTTGTGTCGCCTTCTCTTACATCGACAAACAAAACAGAACTAAGCATTTCATTTTGTGGTCAGTCCGGGTCTGTCCGACCTGTTTTGACGAGCGCTCCTCTTAGTTTCGAGAGCCTCTGATAATGTAAACAGAGATGCTCAGAGACACGACATGTTTCTTGGCTCTTTCCCTGTTAAGATGCATTTCTTGTGACGTTTCTTATTCTTCCTGTTTTTGAGCTGACATTTGCTCTCTATAGCACAGATTAATGCAAAGACTTAATTATAGTAAGTCATTAAAAAGAGTCTTAATGACTTTATCAAGACAGGTGTTAAGTAGGTCCACCAGCTCAGCCTATAGTATGTTAAAAATGCATAGACTGTGCTAGATAGCATCAAGAATGAGACAAATGCACCCTCGGTGCTACAGGTTAATAATATATGATGCTCGAAAAGCTTGACTGGCAGTGTACATATTGGGCTTGGACACATAATGATTATAATTTATAAAAGTTGAATGATGTATTCATGATGGTCAGAGATACAAAATATACAGCGGGGGACACTCCCATGGTGATCACATGTTGGGTAATCCGGTCTCACTAGTTATGCTGGAGTGGACTCTGTGTTATGTGACGTTCTGTGTTGTTTTGTTTGGGGTGTGCTCTCGTTCTCTTCCTCGTTCGACATCCCGCGATGTCACATGCCAGACTCATGCCCATTCAGCCTACCCACCAGTCGCACCGTTGCTCACTGTCCCCGTGGTTGTTTCTGTGTGCAGGTGAATGAGAGAGGCTGGGTCAGGGAGGATCAGGGGAGGCAGAACGGAGCGCTGCACGAGGAGGAGTCGACTCCCAACCAGCACAGGAAACCTGAGAGGACCCTCAGGTACACAGACGCAATAACACCGGGGCCAGCCAGGCCTGATGAATTATTCAAGAAACTCCATTTTCAACAAAGTTCATGTCCCAATTAAGAATGAGTGCCCAAACAAATCAAAAATAATGAACTGAATGAGATTTGTCCTATAGCTAAAATAGGAAAAATCAAAATAGTATATTCCATCTAATTCCACATATGTTCTCCTATTTACCGGAGATGCATCATTATGGATGCTTTATCCCTTTTTTCCCCCACATGCATTTTCAATATTTTCCCTCCTGGCTGATACTCATTACATAATTGTAGATATATATTTGTATATTGTGTGCACATTTGGTTCTGTCTGTGTGTGTTTTCTTCCAGTCCTTCCAGTGTCTGTTTAAATATTCAGTTTGTATCAAATGTCAAGTGTTAACCTGAACGTAAACCAGCTTTGCGTGCTACTTCCACGGTTTTTGTTGCTGTTGTGACCTGCATGTGTGCTCAAACCCGCATCTGTGTGTCTGTCCCAGTCGCGGCAGTGTGCGTTCCCCCGAGGTGTCCGCTGGTGACGACCAAGACGACGCTGCCCGTCTGGAGGCGGAGCGCAAGCTGGAGGAGCTGAAGCGCCGACGCGACGACGCGGAGAGCGAGGAGTTTGAGAGGATGAGGCAGAAGCAGCAAGAGGCCGAAGCCGAGCTGGAGGAGCTGAAGGTGAAGAGGGAGGAGAGGAGGAAGGTGCTGGAGGAGGAGGAGAGGCAGAAGAAGCAGGAGGAGGCGGAGAGAAAAGCCAGGGATGAGGTAAGGAGTGAGAGTCAGTCACTTTATCGATGCTGTTTGATCAGTTCAGCTCTGACTGCCTGTGTTTCTCTTCTCCCTTTTATCCAATTTCTTCTTCATGATTTGTTGAATTCAAACTGAAATATATTTTTATTTTTAGGAAATATACACTATAATGATGCAGGTACCGTACAAAGTTCAAAAGAGGATCCAAATGTTTTTAGACATATTTGAGGAAACAACGTCGAAGCTTCAGGCGCCTTAGACTGAAATCTGAGAGCAATTTCCATGGTGTGCTGCTAGCTGGAGCACAGAACCCTTTATAGCCTACGTATGGTAATACACAACTTATTCTATGGATTTAAGACAAGCAAGCTTAGAAATAAGATATGTGTGCATTTTAAGTTCAGTTTGATTTCAGTCTTATTTGTCTCATTTATTCCTCTTCACGTTATATCTTTAGATTTCACAGCCCACGTCCTTTTCCCTTGTTTTTCAAATCACCACTTTCATGTTGATTTAGCCTTTACACCTGTGTGAGCTGAAACCCATGCATCACACTCATGCTAGCGCCGCAGTGACGTTATCTCGCCATACTTCTCTGTTATCACGACTCCAGCTATTTGGGTCCCTATCTCATAACTCATGCATGTCATTCCTTCATCCACCTTTTACAACAAACCTCATCATTATGTATCTCAAATGTGATAACCTCCTTCTTCCTATGTGTTCAAATCTGTATTCAACCACGCAATGTCGTCCATTTTCCCCTTCATCCGCTCGCTCTGAGGCTCTGCGTTCTCGCTGTTACCCTGACTGGTCTTCTTTGTTGATCTCGGTTCTGAGTGTGGCGGCCCGTCTCTCGCTATTTGCCCCCGTTCTTCTCCTCTTGTGTGATGTTAATGAGGCCTTTTGGTTTGTAATTAAAAGATGGCCCAGAGATAGAGAGAGACTAATTAACCAAGACAAGGCTGCTGGAGTGGGGTGATACACTGCCAAGCACCAGCCCTCTTCTGAATACAGTACAAATGGTTCATACATTAATTGGGTTTTTTTTTAAACTGTTGATAGTCTGCATGTCTCAAGCTTTCCAAAATGCCTTTTTTTTTTTTTCCTGAGGCAGGTGATCACTGTAAATAAGAATTTGTTCAGAGCAATTTAATTTGTTCCTGGCCTGCTTCATTAGATAGAGTAAGTAAATCAATTAGAAAGTGGCACATAGCTATTGTCTGGGTTGGCTGCATTCCTGATTGTTGGTTGTCGGTCATGTTATGCTATTCAATATAATAACCCATAAACCACGGGAAAGTCATTCAGCGTATACCCAGTCCTTGAAAGATTTTGCATTTCCTGCTCACGACACTCTGGGTCTGTGAGTCCGTTCCGAGGGAAAATCTAGTTGTGCACAGGAAGCAGGCTTTAGGTTTCCAGCAGCAACAGCGGTTTGTTTAGAGTAAATACAAGAGCAATGTCGGCTTTAGCAGCAATATCCTGCACGGCTGGGCTGCCAAAAAACAGAGCGCCACCTAGGTATGCCTTAATGAAATTAACAAGCTCCCTGTCGACTCCAAATATGCTGCGAAACAAAAAAAATGACAACGCAAACTTAATTTCTTTCTCACACTGCATCTGCTGAACTGCCTCAACTCTCAACACATCTGTCTTGTCTCAGGAGGAGAAGAGGAAGATGAAGGAGGAGATTGAAAGGAGGAGAGCAGAGGCAGCTGAGAAGAGACAGAAGGTGGAGGACACTATGGACGGGGAGGGCAGACCCTTCAAGTGTGTCAGCCCTCGAGGCTCCTCTCTGAAGGTCGGTCCGCCATTTTTAACCTCCAACCTCTCCCTCTACGCATTCAACAGAAGAATGTCAGTGCTGTTTTATTGGCCAATTGACCGTTTTGGCTCATAGTTATTGTTGCTTCATACTATATACATATAAATATATATATATATATATATATATATTACATTCTTCAAACAGTTGGTCCTTGATTTTAGACGATTCAGTCTTGATGGTAACATGCATGCTGTTGTGCTAGAAGTATGTAAGTAGAAAAAGTAATCGTAGAAGCAATAATGTTCTTTAATGTTCTGCTTTTCAGAGCTAGTTAGTCCTAGTATTCTAAGTTTGATAGTGAAAAATGTGAAACCCTGTTTGGCTGCTTAACTTTCCAAAATCAAATAAAGATCATGCCAGAGCTGCTAACGTTACCCTACGCTCTTATTATAGTAGCATTATTTTATAGTAGCTCTTACTACAGCCTCCTGCATAGCTAAGCTATGATAAGACTATAGCTGCTCGAGGCAGGGCTTTAGTCAATTAATCAGACAATTTTTCATAAACACAGATTTTTCATTCCGATATTTTAAACAAGTGTAACTATAAAAAACTTTGCCTTTTTTTCTGTCTGTATATAAATCCGTCCAGTACAGTTGTCAGCCAAATGGATTCGATATAATAGTTCTCCAAAACCTGCAAATCCCACTCATCCGGCAGTGCAGCAAAGCTCAAGCTAAACATTCAAAATATTTGGAGAGATTAAGTGCCAGATGACCCGCTCCTGCCCTTCTCACCTCTTTTAGCTCTCTGCATGAAGTGTTATCTGACTGAGATGAAGGTGTTCAGAAATAGAAAGACCCTCAATGAACTAGGGGGAGAACTGGCAAGTTTTTCTGGATTTCATTTCGCTGTTCACTTTGAAATTCTGCTGACACGTCACCCTGTTTGTCACAAGCAACGCTGCAATAGGAAAAGCAGCCTGAATCAAACCCAGCGCGTGGCCCTCCCCACCTCACCCAAAGATAAATGTTTGTCACGGCGAAGGAACAGTTAATCAACTCAAATGTGAATAGATGTTGCCAACAGCCAACTCCCACACGCTGGAAATCGAGGGGGATTTTCAGCCAGTGGAGAAAATCAAATTAGTGACAGTTAGCAGTAATATCCATCTGGCCCGTCCTGGTGAGACTCCAGATTCATGGCTGAAAACAGGCCAGGGCTACATTCTTATGCTGCAGAAGTTAGGCCTACTTTCTGAAACCTCAATACAGTATTGAGGTTAAAACTGTGTTAATTGGATATTTCTCAACAGCGAATTGGTTTGAAGTGTTGTTGGTCAACAGAGTTAAAACTCAAATGCAGAAAGGCTTCTGTTTGAACAAAATACGTTTGAAGATTAACAAGTAACCTTCCATACAAGGGTTGGGTGATTCTTTTCATTTTTACATCGTCCCACTGTGGTAAACTCACCAGTAGAGTTGTTCCGATATCAATAGCAGGATCGAAAAATGCCTCCGATACAGCCTAAAATGCTGGATTGGGTATCAGCGAGTAAGCGGGTCAGATAATTTTCGCCTCACACTAACGACAGCAACTTGTGTCACTCACTTCCCGATCCGTACATGCTGCCTGAACGGTGCTGCGCATGTGCAACTCTCAGCAGAAATGAGAAAGAAGCAAAATAGCTCACTCTTCAGCCACTTTAATCATCTGCTCCGGAAAAAACCCCGAAAATCGATGATGGAAGCTGACGAGTGAGCCATCTTCCTCCTTTCTCATCTCTGCTGAGACTTGCTCATGTGCGGTTTGGATCAGGCAGGTGCAGGAAATTTGGCAAAATGTTACACTTGTGAATCCCAGCAGTAAAACGAACATGTGTTTTTAACACACTGGCATTGGAATGGTACTCTGTGTCAGCTAATACTCAAGTTCAGGTATCATAAAATCTCTATTCGTTACGTCACAGCACACCAGTGAAATGCCAGCATGTACGACTTAGCTATTTTAACAATGAATGTAAACTGCAAATAGGTGAATGAACATTTCTGCACACATTTACGGTAGCTCTGGAATCGATCACTTTGTTTGTGGTCAGTTTTGTAAATAATGTTCAACTGTAATTTTCCACCATGCTGCACTCGCCTCACAGACACAACTTTACTTTGTGGTGATGTTCACCGTAGGTGCAGCAGAGTGTGTGTGTGTGTGTGTGTGTGTGTGTGTGTGTGTGTGTGTGTGTGGGCATCTGTCTGTTTTACTTTTCATACACTACACTCTGTGCTGTGTGTATGAATTGTTGCTTCGCAGTGTAACCCTTTTTGTTTTTATTTATGTGACACTATTACCCTGGTATAATGTAGTTGCATTGTATATTGTCCCCCAACCCAGCGCGGGCAGTTCTTAGACGCCTGTCAACAGTCGTTTTTAAAATTGCATTCATGCCATTGAGAACATACATTTTTTTTCTTTATTTTTTTATTTTTTTTGCCCAACTGTCATATTGTGACTAAAACATCAACAACAGTGAAACATAGCAGCAATCACCTCCCCAGTGGAAAAACACAGCAGTAAACCAGCATAACCCTGCTCTGTGCTGGAGATAAAGCTCTGTCCTTCTCTCCGTGAGAGAAGGACAGAGCGACGGAACGAAGGACAGGCTGCTGGGATGCAGGAAAGCGATTAGGGTTAACAGGATTACTGTAACTGAGTTCGGATGGCTACGGCTCTTTAAAACATGTCTCAGAATGGGGAATTTCCTGTCGGGGAGTATTTTGGGAACTCCCACATTCGGTAGCAGCCGATCGCAAGTTCCCTTTTCACAGGGGGAGGGGGAGTGAGTTTTGCCTTTTGTCCATTTAGTGGGGTTTTTTGTGAGGGTCTAAGGAACCATGCGTTGCCCCCTCTTTTTTTTAAGAATATCATAAACAATCCTCTGAGTCTCCCACAATCCAACAGCACATAGCAGGAAAAAAAACTTGCTGTGTGTTTTTGTGCGTTTGTGCATGCCTTTCAGAGCATTTTGCACAGGGAGGGAACAATTACTTACATTGTGTGTTGCTATTCAGAAGGATCCAGCATATGAATAAAAATAGACAAAATTATATATCCACCTTTAAAAGACTATTATTGGCAATTATTTAAATTATGAACCATAAGGACCAGTAATATCTTGTGTGTCTACATATTGACTTAGATGAAACTACTCATACTACAAAGACATAATAGAAGCATGGAAATCAAAAGGAAGGTTAGTTTTAACATTTGTTTTGAAGTGACTGAAGAGTCAATGGAAATGTGTTGTAGCGGTGTGTGCATATGAGGAACATCACTGCAATATTTATTAACCTAGAACTCCCATAACCTTTCTCAACAGATTGGGGAGAGGGCGGAGTTCCTGAACAAGTCAGCACAGAAGAGGTAAAAACATACTGAAGCATCATTCAACAGATCATGTTGTTGTTTTTCCCACGAACAAAGCTTTTAGTGGAGCATGTAAGCCTTGCAGTCCTGTTCTGCTGAATAGAAAGAAATGTACCCCAGGGTTTAAATCCCTCTTGGGGTTGCAAATGTCTTCTTCTCAAGGCAGTAAAGATGGCTGACCACACTGTGTATAATATCCAGAGCGGTCCCATGCTGTGTTTGCTAACCATTTGCTTCTGCCCAGCAGCACAGTGAAGGCGTCTCATTCTCCCGTGGTGTCCAAGATAGACAACCGGCTGGAGCAGTACACTTCAGCTGCTCAGGTTAGCTTTTCCTCCACTGTAAAATTGCAAAAATGTTGAAGCATTTTGGCGGTATTGTGACATCAGCGTGGGTGACACATGACATTTGTCTTATTAAGTTTTTATCTCTGTGTCATGCAAAACATTTGCACTATCCCGCTTGGGATTACAAGGCCCAGCTTTATAGCAAACATCAAAAATGTAACAAGACTTCTTGCAGGAACACATACACAAAACCAATAGACAACTATCAGGTATTACATGTACTCCTATATACTATAAAATGACATGTATTTATTTCAAATAGATTGTAAAAAAGATTTAAAAAAAGAAGCGTAGTTTATCCTCATGGTTTCCTCGTCTCCCATGCTTTAAAATAACAATAATTATAATAACAAATAAAATAAGTGGCCGACTTAAGTATTTCATAGCCAACTCGATCTTTGTACATCTTCCATTAAAATAAAATCTATTTTTTCTTTTGTTATATTACTAACGGTATTGTGTGGTTCCCAGTCAGAAACACAATAGAAAACAAAATAAAACTTGTCTGTCAAAGCCAGACAACGGGGCTAAGGCTATCCTGGATGTGGCGTCAACATCACGTGTCAGATAGCAAATAACGTAATGTAAGTCAATTATAATCAGATTAGAGCAACATGGCTGAGACAAATCTATAGAATCCTGTACTTACTTAAGACTGACGAGATTACAATGTCCTGACCTGATCTGATTCCATTCTTGGTACCTTTTCTGAGCCTAAATGTTGTATCACATACACTGTAGTAATTTCTCACATTATTCTCGTCATTAATAGCAGCTCAGTCGTTGTTGTCGACCGGTATCTGAGCTTTGATCTGAACAGCCATCTCTGCTATTCACCAATTTAATCCCAATTTAACCACTTTGTATCAGCAGAGGGAGAACAAGGAATCTCGATCCCCTCGCTCTGGAGCAGTAGATCTCCCCATGGTCACAGACAGCATGCGAAGCATCAAGAGCATGTGGGAGAAAGGCAACGTGTTCGGCACACCTGGAAGTGGCGGAAGCCCGTTCAAGGTAAGAGTTGAGGTGGTGGAGGATGTGATAAAGTTGATGAAACGTTGTGTGAGCAGAGAGTGAGAGAGAGGAAAGAGCCCAATTCACTGGCACTTCCTGCTCTGCCTTGTTGCTGATGACGACCAGGCTCAGCTGACCTCTGACCCTATCCAAACAGGAAGCAGCTGTGATGAAGACAGGCGTGGCGGGTCGCATTAACGACTGGCTGAATAAAACCCCGGAGGGCGGCAAAACGTCAGGAGGAAGACCAACGGTAGGTCGCTGCTGCCAGGAAGTACAGTACATGTACTGTACAGCTCAGAGTCCGACATACAACAGCTACTTTAATGGACCTACATTATGGTTCTTTAGATGTGTGTAGATTTCAAAGATATTTTTCTTTAAATCTGAGGATCTAATATCTACTTTAAAGACCCTGGAAAAAAATATAGGAACAATTTGTTCCCAATGAGGAGAGAGTTATGCAGCGGCCAAAAGAAAAAGCGCTGCACCCAGTGTCTTTCTGAGCACTCTGACCTTTTTGTTCTGGGCGGGACTCTTATTAACCACGAAAATGGAGCAGAAGCTTGTTTTTGTCCGACAGATTGTGTCACACACCCGCATCCTCATTGCTCTACGGCTGTCAGATCATCCTCATGCAAAGTGTATGAGGGCACGCATCCTCCGGTCGGTGCTCATGGTGAAAGAACAAAGTCAAACAAACTGACAGCTTAAATAGATAGTAAAACGCAAAGGGGGGGATGGTACACCGGCAGTTAGAGTGGTGATATTGTTGACATAGAAACAAAACCCACGCTTCACAAAAAAATGCTTTTTTTTGCCAGAGAAAAACGCTATATGGACACATTTAAAAGAATATTCTGTGCTATTCTTACTGGTTTGAAGTGGGACGGACTCAGTTGGAACAATGTGATGAACTGTGCTTGAAATTGAGACAGAATAGATTAATGCAACATTTACTTTGTTCAAAAGGTTTTAAAAAGCTTACTATTATCATTTGTATGTGTCTTAAGGATTCAGTAGTCAGTTGTGCATTGGAACAGTGACCCTGTAACATCTGAACTGCAATCATTCCAGCAATCATGATCAAATGCAGTACTCTCCCTCCTATATCAGCCCATCATTATTATTATCATTATGTTTTGTACTGCAGATATCTAATAATCATTTATAAATGATGCAGGTTGAGATGGTGTCTGTCTGGCACCCCCTGGTGGCCACAAAGTAAAGAAGCTTCTCCATTGTCTACAGTCCACTGTTACATGTGTCATAACATACATATACAGTACATGTAGATATTGAGGACTTGGCATGAGTTTTGTATACAGTGTCACTGAAGCATTTTATCTTAAGCTTATCATAAGCTTTTTTTCTCAGTCTGGCTCATGTGTGTGGCTCCATGCCAGTGTCATCATGCCTCTCTCCACTCTTAACCGTATTTCACACAAATATTTATGTTGGAGCTTTCCATGTCGCAGATTTCTGCTTGTGCTCAAAAAGGTAACACACAGCAGGAGAGACTGAGGATATGAAAGAGAGTGTCCAACAAGTAAATATTTCCATCAGACAAAACTGGAACTCTTTTGCCGAAGCTTTCCCAATATTCAAACATATGGAGTGTCTTGAAGAAGAATTGCCTCAGACCCGTAGTGAGAGTGCTATTTTCCACTTCCTTTAGACAAACACCTCTCTGCTTGACGGTGTCTGTCAACCTTTGCTCTCATTCCTCAAGCTCTCGGTCCTCCTCTGTCATTCCCTCTCCTCTACACCTCAGATACTCTGTCATTGTCGCATAATGACAAACTATTTTCAAATTGACCTACAAACGCTGGGCCCTCTGAGCACCGCTGATGTGATGCTTTGTCTTTGCCTCTCGTTCTCTGCCTTCCCCTCTGACAGGACCTGAAGCCGGTTGACGTCACTAACAAGAGGAGTCTATGGGAAAACAAAGGTTCCTCTCCAACCAAGGTAGCTAGTTTTTATTTAAACTATTCCCTAGTATCATGCTGAGGACTTTGTATGGTGATGATCAGTGTTTCGGTCTCAAACGTCTGGGAAAATCCAAATGAGCATCCAGATGTAGTTTTAACCATGCCAATTTGGTTTGTGGTCTTAAAAGGATTTCCTGTGGTTTTTCATAGTTTTCCAGATGTCAATCAAGGGAACGTTCTGTTAAAGACATGGTGTAGGAATATTGTAATTATAATAATAATAATCTCAAGATTTTGACGCTGGTGTGGCAGGAATCGGAGTAACATTCACTTATGTTTGTTTTTGTTTTAAAGAACTCTCATAGCTAGTTGACCTCACCGTTTAATCTGGAATAAGCCTGGAGAGGTAAAGGTTTAATTGTTCCATGTTTCTTCAAAGCACTTATCACAGAATGACCTCATGCTCTGCTGTCACACTGTCCACTTTTTGCTCTGTGTTGTTGGCAAAACTCTGCTCTGTTCTGCTGTGGTTGGACGCTGCTGCTTATTTTAATCATAATGATTATATCTTAAGAGTTTCGGTCCACAGTATTTATGATTTGAAGAATGTGTTGTGGCATACTCTCTCTCTCTCTCTCTCTCTCTCTGAATATTATTCAAGTCCCTTCACACACAAACTCACAACCTTTTAGAGGATGTAATTATGTGCATTTTGTAAACGTTGAGCAATAAACATCAATTGCTTTCCAAAAAGCACATTTAGGAATGAAACCTGTAAAGCGTGTGTGACAAATGTTCCAAGTGCTGTAAAATAAAAAGGAACAAAGAGAACATGTCAACGAAGTCATCGTTAAGCCAATTGTAAAGCCTCGCGCCGTCTACTCCATTAACACCCTTAACTTGTTAAGGCTGACTCAACAAAATCCAGAAGATTACAGTTCCGTGTAAATTCTGCGTCATAAAAAAAAACTTTTCGCCTGTTGTCCAACTGCAGTCTGAACGCTTTTCACAAATGGCTGTATCACATCACCGCTCCCTCTTCTGACAACCACAAATCACCACTCTCAGTCCAACTTCACTTGACTTTATATTGCCCTAATGGAGAAGCTGTTTACAGCATTCTTTACAAGGAAGAAGCCTTTGCTGAGTTGCACAATGGCTGTTTGACATTATTGAATCACTGTTATCACCTCACATTTTCAAACAAGTCTGGCTAAACCTGACATGAATACATTGTCTTATCTCTATTTTTTATACATAGATAAAGCTGTGTTTGTAGAGCTGCAACGTAGGACTGAAGCCCCACATTTTAAAAAGACAAAGATGTCCCACCTACCCACTTAACTTTAGTATAAACCTTCCTTCCTTCCTACACTGGTAGCAGTGTGTCCCTGCAGCCAACAGCTGCCGTGCGGACCGGAGGCTGTGGTCCGCCACAGTGAGTAGTTGGGTTGGAGGGCACCAGGCGGCGGTCTGCACTGACGTAAAACAGGCCCTGGAAAGGAAAGGTAGCGGTTAGCGGCCTTGTCATTAGCTAACCATGCTATGCTGTGATGTCAGGGAAGGCAAGATGAGCAGGCTAATGATTGTTGAGGCAGACCTGGATAGGTTCAACAGTCTGTATAGGTGGAAGTGTGAGCTCAGAAGTGGTTCTAGGCCCTTTCTGCTTTGACTGTAGGCTTTGCAAGTATGTTTTGCTACCTCTCTGCGTCTGTCTTTGTCGTTGCCTCCTCGTCACCTTCCTGTTCTTCATGTCTTGCAGGTGGCAGGCAGAGGGGAGACCAAATCAGTCGCCAACGGTGAGTTTTTACCAGGCACCCGAAGTGTCAGCTTGTAACTGTAGAGCTCGTTAATGTGTGTGCAAGAGAACACACAAATGGGCGGGCGGAAATGCGAGCATGCATACTGGATGGCAAACCTGTGGCTCCAACATTTCAACTTTTCAGAACCTCTGATATGACACCTTTTTCTTAGCTTAGCTGCAGTCCGTTTTTACTCTTTTAGTTAAAGTAAAAACATAGAAATGACCAAAATGAGTTGAAAGGTTTTACCCAGAAAGTAACCTACTTGTACTTGTAGGCAGCCTACTTGCTGACAATACACAGGCTGAGTTTAAAGGGAAGCTCTACAATCTGAAAAAAGGACAGAGATTGTAGACAACCATTTCTCTCCTTTGATTCCACCAATATCCAGGTGTCTCACGGACATGATCCCTCACTGGCCTCTCGCCAGCAAACATGTCCAATTGTGTTTGTTGGGAGAAATGTCCCAGCACTTTTACAAGGCGGTAATTCTTTCAGAGACTGGGGGTGTGACCTTCTCCATAAGTGTGCCATCTCGTCCCTGGCTCTTTGATTTATACGCCACCATGTGTTACAAAACCATCACAGCCTTCCCTGCAGTCTTTTTCAGTTCGCTGTTTGGCCGCCTCACCGTTTTAGGATGCCACTTAGGGCATTGCTTGCTATTTTAAAATCCGAACTGAGCGCCGCCTCCTCCTCCTTTTGTTCTCCCAGCGGGCAAAAGAGGGGCTTTGGCCTTGAGCGAATCTCTACATGTGGGTTGTTCAGCGCACAGCATTACACACACATAAATACACACCAATTTCACCTCTGTAAACCCACTCATCAGCCATCTTGACGCCACTCAAAGCTTTCAGCTTTGCCACTCGTGTGCACCTCAACTTGTGCTGCTCAGGCCGCGGTGCTGCCTCTCGTGTTACGAGTGTGAGAGGCAGTGTTCCTGCCAGGCTGATTTGTCACAATTATTGCTGGTATGTTGGAGATTAGCACACCATCACAGTCTGACTCAGAGGATGACCGAGGCTTTGTATAGATTTTGTAATTTAGTAGTTGGCTGCAGAAGCTTGCAGACATTTGAGACCACATGTGAGTTAGCAGCCTCACACTCTCCACATGCTTGGCTCTATTGGAGAACTTCCAATTCTGGTCATTTAAATTCAAAATTTAAATGACCAACAGACATTTATAATGTTTGCAAGTCTGATTTTGGATTCATGTTTATCGCCATTTTGTCAAATTCTCGGAGCCTGCAAATCTAAATAAGAGGACGTTTTGAGTTGAGTCTGGGCAGAGCTAAAGTGGGGCAAGCAAGCAGCACTAGTAGATCTGTCAATCAAGCAAAGACCCCCAAAAAAATCTCTCTCTCAAAGTTGTTGTCTTGTTAATGGAATTGTAATTTTAATAATTCTGACCCAGAAACAAAAGCAGTAAAAATCATTTTGAGTCGTAGTAAAAAAAAAATGAAAAAGATTGGAAGAGCTGAGGGTCTTTTATTAAAGCAGGCATAGCGGCCTTTAAACTGCACACTGACTGCAGTTAACCACACGTGGTGTTTGTTGCTTGGTTTGACCCTCTGTGTCACAAGATCAGAGTTATTAACTCACACCTGTCTGCAGACTTGTAGTAACGCCGCTGATGGACTCGTTTTGTGTCTTTCACCAGGTATGGGACACTAGTGTCTTGAAGGAGCCACTAAAGCTGGGGACCACGACAATCCAAGACTCTTCCTTTGACTTTGTCTTTAGAACCAAATAATGATTACACTCCCAAGAGGAAACCCAAGAAAACGGAGGGACAGGAGAGACGCTGTCCGAGCACTGTACCGAAACAGCATCATATCTTTGTACGGTTGCCACGTATAGTGCCTTTGCACAATGATTCTTGCTTTCTAAAAGAAACTAAATGCTGTGAAATTTGGACATTTGTAATTACTATTACTAATTACTTTATACAATCCTGTCAGGAAGAAAAAAATAATTAAATTTAGATTTATCTGTTGTACTCCATGTCGACAGTTTGGATAGAGACGGAATAGAGGAGTTAAAAGTTTCCACATTCCAAAGAGATGGGTGCAATCAGTTCTCTCCCTCATACAGTACATTTTCCATCTCTTTTTTGTATTTATATTTAAAGCAAAAGCTTCACACATTGCTATTTTATTCAACGTTCACCAGTTCAGGATAGAAATATAAGCACTTCTAGAATTTAGCTGATTTCACTTTTATTATTGTCTTACCAATAGTGCAGCAATGGTCTGAGTAATATATGTTAGCACATGTGATGTTTTGAATATGACCTATCATACTGTATCTTATATAACATTTTTATACTCATTACAAAAGGTATTTTTGCTTCTTCTTTTTTGTATCCAGAAACGTTTCAACAACAGGCAGTTGATTTTGGTGGTAATAAGAGTGTTGAATATTCAGAAGGCCATTACGACTTTTATTATCCTTTGTGTTATTTTATTTATGTTTTAATGTGTTTTGTCCTTTTCTATTTCTCGCTGTTTTTGTAGCTTTTGTGCCTGTTTGATCACTTTAAAATCTTCAGACATTCCTCTTAAAAAGCAGGTGGAGAAGGTGCCTTCGCTGTAGGTTTTACAATGTAGGAAATCTGCAAACCAACCCTCTTTTTTTTAGAATCTACCTTAACTTCTAATAATTACTAACTCTTCTTTATTGCCTCTATGCACACTCTTTCGCTCAGCGATCATTTTCTAATTGATGGCATTTAAAGTAAAATCAGGGTGCCGAAGCATATATAGCAAGATACTAGTACAATACAAGGATATTTACCACTATGTAAGTCTTCTGGCCTTATGATTGCAATCAAAACATGTATGACAGCTGAGGTAAATGATAGCCTCAAAGCAACTCAATATGATATTAAGACTTATGATTTTCATGTTTATTTTTCACTGATGTGGTCTTAAGTAGCACGTTCCCTTCGATAGTTTTTTGCGCGACACAAGCTGATGATATTATTGGTTTGCCAGGGCATTACATTGATCAATGTTACTGCTCAAAAGTCTGACAATCACATTCCATGGCTCCTGAAAAGAGCAGGGTAGCTTGACCTAAATGTGATTTAATGTGACATTTATGTTTGTTTTTAATACAGTGGTTTCACAATGTTTTTTGCTTTGTTTCTACAACCTTTTGTCCATTTTATGTTTTTTAAAGTTCTTCCATGTTTAACCAGACACTCGTTTGTGTAGCGCAAAGCCTATGCAAAACACACTATCTGTAGCCTCTCTAAACACTTCCAATGTCATACAAGTGGGCAGTTTCCAACTGGATGAATGTTTTAAACATTGTACGCTTCACTCAACAACAGCAATAAAGACATTGAGGTATTCCACATTGTTCATTCATTTTCTATGTTTTTCCCACGCAACATTTTCTTTTCCTCATGCTACTTTAAACAGAAAACCCTGGTGGCTAAACGCACTTAACCCAGTAGAGTAATTTATGAATAAATATAAATCTGGATTAATGATGCTGTTATTTAGCATTATTCTCACATTTAAGCTCAGTGGCTGAGTGCGCGTGCGTTTTGTCGGTTCCAATCTATTGCACTTGCCTGGAAAGGCCTACAAGCTCGCAATGTTAAGTGCCTTCGGGGCTCAAAGTTGGGAAATCAACAATGCGCATGCCCGACGTCTTTGGTAATGAAAGCAACACATCTGATGCCACGTCGGGCTGATTGCTTGTTGCACCGCTGCAATTTGATTGGCTGTTTGCCAGCTGCTGTCAGAAGGTGCGCTCTCGAACAGCCATGTGGATTATCTCGTACAGCACAGGCGTGGAAGTTTATCTTTGTAAGAAAAACGTAACATGAAACACTTCGGTACCCACTTGTCGCGGGATATTTTTTATAAACCAAACCACTTATAAAATAATGCACATTTAACGTGGAGTGGTTCTCGGGGGTGAAAATGGCTAACTGCTAGCTTTGTCAGATAAGACGGCGTGTTGCTTCCGGTGTGTGCTACTCGGAGAGATGGCACCATGGATGTGTAAAGAGAAGAACTATCTACGACGGCGCAAACGGCGATTTATTTGAGGTAACGTGAAATGATATGTACACTGTCGGGATATCACGTGTGTTCGTTTGTGTGGGATATGTGAGATAACGCTCTGAGTTCAGGTAGCCATCTGTTAACTTGACTTTGTTAGTGTTGGCTAAGTTTGGTTTGTGATTGTTGGTAAAGAAAGAAAATAATTTTAGAAACTAAAATATGTATCACTTAATCAGAAAAATAATCAATAGATGAATCCATAATAAGAACAATAGCTGAGTAAAGCCCTTGTAGCACATAGCATGTAATATCAAGCATAGACACATTTAAAGGACACATTTGGGAGACATATAGTCAAGTCGTCTGCTGCCTTCAAGTGCTCTCAGAACTATTGTAATTAGGTAGTGTTCAGGATTCCGTCATAATCAAGGTGTGTTTGGCATTCATCTATAAACTAATTCTGTTGCATGCCTTTTCTACTATACTCAGAATTAAGCAGGAGGCAGCTGTGTGCTGTCTCAATTCTCAAAATAAATGAAAACAATAAAACAGAAATGTTTGACAAGATCTATTTTTTTTTTCCACCCCAGACTTTGGGATCAAGTTGTATTTCCAATTTCTGGCCTTGAATGTGGCAGATTACGTGGAGCACTTGAAGGCAGCATTCCTCTCCAGGTGTAACTCATTTTCTGCCTCCAACAATAGAACTGACAACCCCACCAGTCACAGAAGAGATATGTGGTCACATGATGGACAGAGTTGTATTAAGTGTGCTTTTTGGATGGGCGGGGGGTGATGATTGAACTTGTGTTCGTCTGGATGTGAAAGAATCCGACCTAAATTGGCTGCTAATCCTATCTCTTCCTCAGGGATATACAGGAGGTAAGATCTGAGCATGACCTCTCTCTGCATGATGGCAAAAAGGTCAAGAAATGCATTGTTTGAATTGACATTGAAGTACACTTCATACTTTGCCATTTCTAATGACACTGAAATGTTCATTTGAAGTGAATTCTGTCGTCTGAGATTCCTAAACCTCCCCAGCATGATCTAACAAACTAGCTGTTACTCCTACCAAGTCACCAACGCTGAATTAGATTGGCTCAGACATTTTTTCTAAGTAGAGTCTTAAAGATTTTCTGTTTTTTGTTTTATGTGTTCTGATCCGAGCAGTGCATATGGTGGTGAGGAAGGTGCTGAGCTCGCCCCTGAGACAGCGGTGTTGGTAGCATGCTTCAGGCTTTGACTAATACTGCCTAATGCCCAAACCAGCACCCGCAGCATTCCTGCCACTGTCAGACTGTGTGTTATTTCACAGTTCCAGCCAGACGGGGACTGACCGCATGCATTAAAGCAAATACATGTTTAATACCCCAGCCATGACAACCGTCATACACTGTAAATTCTTTCTGGGTTTCCAGTCAGTGCTTTTTCTCCAACCAGATGGTATTCCTCTATTTCTCAGTCTTTCTCCTCTTCACATTTCTCTTTCCTCATCCATTTGACATCAGCTGCTCCATCTGATCACGCGTGTAACAACCACACAGGGACCCCAGGCACCACACTGTTTGAATTCGAGCAGATATGTAACAGAAGTTGAACAGAAGCGTGACTTTAGACATTAACCATATATATAGTGAAGGTGTAAATACGGCATGCAGAGATTTAATGTGCAGCTGGCCCTTTGGAACGACTCCGAAAGAGGGAACAGGAGCGTAGCCAGGCGTGAGGAGGGGGGTCGGACCGGGGATCCAACATCACCCCTTCAGTATATCAAATAAGTCTGTATTATTAAATCTGAGATACAACTTGATTAGCGTTAATGTTTAAGAAGCAAGACTTCTGAGATGCGTTGTTAAATACAAAGCTCCCCAACCAGCAGCTGACCAAACCGCAATGACAAAAATAGCCCGTCTGAATGCGGGACCCTGCTCATTGACTTACTGCGAGTACGGTGAGGTGAGCCAAACCTATTGTCTGGAGGAGTAACTCCACACCTGTTCAAAAGCACACTTTATTATTTTTAAAAATAGACCCTCGCTCCCCTCCACCGTTCAGCCCACTGACACCGCTTTTTACGATGTGAGGATTTATAAGCCCATGGAAATAAACCTGGTCGAAGGGTTGTTCTGACACGTAACTGATATATATATTTAATAGGGGACTTAAGATACCATACAGAGCCTTATTGACCTTGGCCCCAAACACCCCAATGTTCCTTTTTAAAAAACAAAGATCGGAATTTATCCTCAGAAATCTACTGTATATGTAATGTATATGAAAATATTTAACTTATTTTTTATAGATTTATGTCACTTTTTTGTATACTCCAGTGACTTAGCATTGCACTTTCATTAAGTTGGCAGACTTGTGAGAAGCAGATCATAATAATATATTGACGAATAAGCTGTTTTGCTTTCTTGTGGAGAGTTTGGGAAGATTAATAGCACTCATGTCCGTCTGTTTTAATATGAAGGTATAGCCAGGAGCGAGTGTTTAGCGAAGCATAAAGACTGAAAACCAGCAGCTAGCCTGGCTCTGTCCAAAGGCAACACAAATCCACCTAGCAGCAGCTCTAAAGCACACTAATTAACATGTTATATCTTGTTTGTTAATTTTTACAGGGGTTTATGTGCTGGACTATTTCCTGCGAATTTCCCACAATATCGAGACAGATCAAAAACGGAGCCTATAACTTTTAGTCCAGAGTGTGGCTCAAGCTCCTAAAACGCAGGTTCCTGCATTTCTCACAATGCGAGTCAATAGTCTTTTATTAGACAGCATAAAGGTTCCTGACTTTAGAAAGCTCCTCCAGAGCCACAGGGCCCATCATACAACTGTTTTCACGGGTTGAGTATAGGACTCCTTATGGAAGCCCATTTCCAGCCTCTGGGATGAAAAAAAATAAAGATCCTGGAAGTCAATATAATGAGAAACCTTCTCAAAATAATGAACTTAACATCTCATAATTCTGACTTAGTATCGCATAATAGTGAGTTAGTATCTCATAATGATGGCTTAAAAAGGCAGCTTCTCCTCCGGTGGAACAGGAGCGGCAGACCGCTCCAGGGATCGGCACCGCTGAACCACATGGTATCCCGTCTCAGTCGGGCTGACAGAGCAGAGGAGAAGCTGCCTTTCTAAAGTCATAATTATGAGATGTCAAGTCCTAATTATGAGATGTCAAGTCCTAATTATGAGATGTCAAGTCCTAATTATGAGATAGTAAGTCATTATTTTGAGAAAGTTTCTCATTATGACTTACTGGATCTTTAATTTTTTTCATCAGAGGTGGAAACGGGCTTCCATAACTCCTCGTGACAAACTGATATTTGTGTTAAACTGTTAGAATGCCCTTTAACTAGACCTCTAGTGTGTCTAGAGGCTTTTTGATACTCTAATCACATTCTTTCCCCCCTTTTTTACAGAGTAATAAGCCGTTATGCATGAGTATCAGGCTAAATCACACTCGTTGCGATGGACATTTATTGCAGCGTTCTACTTCAAAGCCTTTCGAGCACCTGGAAAATTGTTTACGTGCGTACATATCTGAGCCAATATGACACGCGTGGCTTCAGATGCACGAGTCGCTCCCTGACGGACTCGTGCAGTCCTGGTAGTTTCAGTGCTGTTCAGACTCCTGTCGGCTGCCTGCAGCCTTGATCATTGCCAAGAGGAAATGGCTGAGGATTAGCCCTGGAGCTCTTTAAAGCCCTGCGCCTCTTCTTTCAGTGCCCATGGTGGAATCATTTCAAATTCTACAATTGCTCCAATCTCTCAGCATGTAGCCAAGGTTTTTTTTTTTTGGTTTAGTTGTTTGTACAAATAATAAAAGCATTGAAAGGAGAAGAAAGGAGAAATACAACCCATCTGTCCGAGGAACAATAAACCTCAAGGGCTTGTAAAAACATAACAGTCCAAGACAAAGAGGACAAAC
Source organism: Anarrhichthys ocellatus (assembly GCF_004355925.1). Classification (NCBI taxonomy): domain Eukaryota; kingdom Metazoa; phylum Chordata; class Actinopteri; order Perciformes; family Anarhichadidae; genus Anarrhichthys; species Anarrhichthys ocellatus. Next base: position 3,142,144 of record NW_022280063.1, on the reverse strand, counting down.
AACAATACATCACAGTGGGAACAACATGAAAACACCAAAACAAATATAACCACTTCTAATTATATTGATCCCAAGAGAACTTGGTCTGTTGTGTGTCTGTGTTTGCGTCAGTTTGACAGCTGCATTAAAACTCCTATTATCTGAAAACAAGTTCATTAAAAATGTATCTCGTCCTCTGTGTGGTGAATTGAATTGGTGATTCTTGATGATTTGATTGTCTGCTTTCCTCTTTGTTTCAGGTAATTCAAATCCAAGATGTCTGGAGAAGAAGTAGTTGGGGAGATGCCGTGAGTACCGTCATTGCTTTTTAATTGCATCTTTAGTGTTTTAAAATCGACAGAAAGATCTGAGCTGAATTTGACCAATCGCTCCGAAAGTTCATTCCCTTCACTTTTCTATTTCAGGGAGGAAGGTGAGGAAGGCTTTGAGAGCGTTCACTGTGTTTTTGAAAGCAAAATGTCACTTTCAAGCTTCTGTTGCAAGACGTAGCTGACCTTATTATGTCTGCTCAGAGATAGAAACTCAGCAAGAGCAAGGTAAATGCTTCTGCATGCCTTCATGTGTGTATTGTCTCGTTTCCGTTGTCTACTGCTGTTAAGTGTTGTCTGTCAGTGATAAAGGCCATAGCAAGCTGACCGAGTGTGGGTTTTTTGTTTTTTTTATTGGTGCAAAATAACAAAAAGAAGAGAGTTAAACAATGGTGGACGTGTCAGAACATACAGACAGGACAGCGAGACAGTTTTTGTTATCGAAGTTTATCGAGTTCATCAAATGTAAGATATATATATAGTGGTTAAGGTAAGTGTGTACCAGGGTCAGGACTAAAAGGAGTTAATAAATGGTGACCAAAAAGAGTTATTCTGTGGTTTTATTTTTGATGGAGGCTGAAAGGTTTTCCATGGAATAGTAGGGTGTGTGTGTGTGTGTGTGTGTGTGTTTTCTCTGTTTGGACTGTAACACTTCATTTGACATCACTGTGAACACTGTCAGTTTCTCGTGTAACCGTAGCTTTTTATCTAAATTATTTCCATCCTATGTTAGCACTGCAATGTTTGCTTCTGAATAATTCTGTACTGACAAAGGTTGCATGATGGGTTTCCTGAAGTGACTGCCCAGTCAAGGTTTTATATACAAATAAAGCTTTTTATTGTAATGCATGCCAGTATTTGGTCAAATAAACATTGTGATGTTTCCATGTAAAAGAATAAAAACCGTTATGAGCATCAGTGGTGGAAAGTAACAGAGTACATTAACGCAAACATGCTGTACTATGTGTACAATTTTGATATTTATTGATTGTTTTAATGTTACTTTTACTTCGATACATTTCAGAGGGAAATATTTAACATTTTGCTCTCTTGATACCACTCTAGCCCCTTTAGGATTTTGACTGCCTCTTTCTATTGATGTATTGGTTCTTATACGTAAGCAAAGTATCAGATTACTTCTTCCACCACTGATTAGCATTGGATAAAAATAATTAAATAGTGATGTCAATACCATTATTCCTGTTGTGTTATGTGAATCTGCTTTGTTTTCTGACACGTGACTGCTCACAGGCTCAGTTTGTAATCCCAGATCATTTTAGCTCTGGTCACAATGTCAGACCTCAGCATTGGTTTCAGTGCATCCCAAGAGGCAATATCACAGTGTTCCAGGTTTGACCAAATCTCAGCCTCAAGCTATTTACCACAGGCTTATTGATCCACTAATCCATATTCTGTTCACTCAGTCATGGAGACACTGAAAGATGGTTTGTATGACTTGTTTTTGTCAGTAAATATTTAATTGTGTGTGTGTGTGTGTGTGTGTGTGTGTGTGTGTGTGTGTAACCATGTCTTCTTTTGTTGTTTTTTGGCCAACAGTAACAGAATTTGGCCTCAATAGTTCTTGTTCTGTTCTTGTTATATAGAAGTTGAAGAAGCTGTACCTGAAGTAGAAGGTAATTCTCCTCTTTAGCTATTGTGTCATAATTCCATCAGTGTTTTTCTTGAACATAATATTTATATGGAAAAAGGCTCAATTGAATCTTTCACTTTATATGCAGTACTATACTTTGTATGTGTAGTACTGCTCTTGTGCTGTCATAAATATTGCATACATACCCATTTTATATTAATGACACACCGACTCAGTGAAAGCGTGCGTGCTGCACCTGCACATTGCAGTAGAAGGCTTTTCTCACCTCTTCATTAACTATAAAGATAATACCTTTTTATGTTGAGTAATTGTGACATCTACTCAGACACCATTCCTGTTTGCATGCAAGTAAAACTGAGCACTGATTGTTTCATTGACTAACAGAATATTGGTTTAAACATTTCTTTTTAATGTGACAATTTTCTAGAATGCATAAATGTCTATTTCATTTGAATCGCATCATACTGAATGTCTATTTTTATGTGTTTATTTTACGTTTACAAAGAAAAGCTATCGTATACAATGACACATTTAATATTTTCATTATTTCATGTCGCCTTAGAACCTCCTATGGCTTTATTTTGTCATCTCTCACATGTGTATATTCTTTAACTTAAGTATATTTTGGCTGAATCGTTCCCCCAGATAATGTTAAATTATTGTTGCAAAGTCATGAACATTTACTGATGAGCTATTCTTGCATTTATTATGATCACTGCCTCTGATAAACCGCCTGTTGCCATTACTTCCACAAAGATCCTGCAGAAGAAGGTAAAGCACAGTCTCTCTGATCATACTTGCAGGCATGGTGTGACTCTGGTTTGTGCATCCCACCATTTTTAACATTCACGTAGACCTTAGTGCTGAGATATTTATGGAAATAGTAATGGTAACGTTCAGTCTTTTGAATTTCCTATCGGAGATGAATTCATGTTCATGTGGTGGTGTAATATTTTTCCTCATGCCTTAATATTTATTCTGATAACACACTTCTACAAAAGGTATGCCTCCATTTTCTGAAAATATACAAAGCTTCCCTGGCTTTGAACCCCTAGAGTAGTTACACCAACCCAGCATGACAAGGCATGCAGGAACTGTTTAGACTTTCTATTTCTTCTGACAGGCGAGAACATTTTTCATATAAAAATATATAAAGTTGATATCTGACCTGTGTGAAACATGAAGTCAATTTATTTGTGTAACATGTCCTTTGCCGTAGAGTCTCCAGCTGAAGGTACTTTAACTTGCTGATGAGGCCTTTGTGACCGTTACCGGTTAAAATGAATGTCCAGTGTCTTCACTTGTTCACTGGACAACTGCACTGTACAACACATCGGCTGTCAAAATATAGACTGTATTTTATATACAACTTTGGGAGACTATGAAGAAACCTCCTACATATTTAGTGTACTCCATTTCAGAAAGCTGCTGGTACACATGCTGCTCATTTTACTGTATTAGACGTCATGCACAAGATGGATACAGACGGTTCATAATAGTGTTTTTGCAATAGAAAGGGCTATTGCATGTCAGAATATTGACTTCTAGTGTTATGAGCAAGATTTCTTGTTCTAGTACTTCTGTCAGAATGTGTGTTGAGTGTATGAGCACTGCCATTTTATCTAATAAAGATCAAACTGACAGATCAGTTGAGAATTTTTAACTACAAATTCATGTTGAAACGAATAAATTAAAGAAAAATATGTAAATGAGTGTTCATAATATTCGAATCCCTTTCTTTTTTAATATCATAGATGACGCCAAACCCAAAACAAAGTAAGTCTAATGCCATGTGAACTTTAATCTGTTTACATCAACCAACTAGTGGTTAACTGCTCATTTAAAGTTCTTCCTATTCTAACCCAGATATGTTATTTTAGGGCATTTGCGCCACCTATAGCTGTGCCGAAGATACCAGAGGGAGGAGACAAAGTCGACTTTGATGTAAGTGATTGATTACATTTTAAGAGACAGAGAAATATAGACACAACTTTTATTGATTTTTTCTGAGGTGTGTTTTTTTTGTCTATATTGTATGTGTCTGCGTGCATCTGAGTTTGTCTAGAATGTAGTCGTTTATAGACAATACTTTGTTCAGTACTTTTGCTCAGTGGAAATGCAATACAAACAATGTGTACGTGTAACTGCAGGACATCCACAGGAAGCGTCAGGAAAAGGATCTGACGGAGCTGCAGTCTCTGATCCAGGCCCACTTCATTCAGAGGAAGAACGACGAGGCGGAGCTCGTCACTCTCGTTAACAGGATCGTAAGTCTTCCACGAAAATGTGCCAGAACATTGTAGTTACGTAGCACCCAATAAGCAATTTCAGAGTGTGTGTGTGTGTGTGTGTGTGTGTGTGTGTGTGTGTGTGTGTGTGCGCGCGCGCATGAGCAGGAGAAGCGTCGTACCGAGAGGGCTGAACAGCAGAGGGTCCGTGCTGAGCTGGAGAAGGAGAGAATGGCTCATGTTGCTGTGAGTCCCCTCTAATTGTCATCACATCTTTTTCACAACATACCCACAAATATAATAATCAAACAGCGTTCCATGAAAAATAAGTGACACTCTGAAGTTTCACCTTGCTTCCTGAACACAATTAGGGTGTTGGGCATGTGTATCCTGCTGGGGAATCTTCTATGATAAATATAAACTCCTAAACAACCGAAAGCCAATACCCTTCCCTTGATTTCTTCTCTATATTTTCCAAATAAATGCTGGCCATTGATGCTTTCAAGTACAGTGTGCTTGATGCAGTTTACTAATGTCATATTACACGATTGCCTTGTGCAAGTTAATTTCAGCTCGGATGACATAGGTTTTGATTAACTTGAAGGCTTTTGTGGACTATTTATTTTCGTGTTATCTGTGGCAAATATTTATGCATTATATTTTTCTTAGTGCTGGACAACGATTCAAATATTTAATCGCGATTAATCGCATTGTTATGGCAAAGTTCAATAATGAATTCAAAAGTAGTGTATTGCACACTTTTATTTTAAAAGTACTGCTATATGAACAAAAGGGCAATAACATTTGGTTCACGAGATGCAGGTAGCATATATGTTTTATACTTAATGTGAATATAATTCATACTTTGTTGGCATCTTATTCTGAAAACCGGATGTTCGTCTGAAGAAACCGGATGTTGTCTCACGTTAATCTTTCCGCTAACTTTCAAAGTCCTTCGCTTGCTCCCGATCTGTGCCATTTAAATACGTTTACCGTGAATTTCAGCATATAGGTGCACTAACATTACTGACTATAGGATGTTTGCTGGCTTTTATCTCACTGTTCTTGTCATCCTCTTGTTGTTATGTATATGTATTGTCTCTTGTCTTTCAATTAAAAAAAATAAAAAATAAATTTAAAAAATGCGTTAACGCGCGATAAAATAATTGTCGGCGTGAATTAATGAATGCGTTAACGCGAAATTAACACGTTAACTTGCCTAGCACTAATTTTTCTTTAAAGCTCAAAAGCTGGATCAAAAGACTTATGTTTAATGTGAGGGGAGTCACTCATAGTGATGAACCTATTGTGAATTATCAACCAACTCTGCTGCTCCCATCAGCTTTAGTTATTTTTATTGCATATGTTTGGTCATTATTTTGGTCTTCGGCCTCGTAACTTTAACGACACTGTTTTGGTTCACACTCACAACTCTCATTGGCAGGAAGAAAAGGAGAGAAAGGAGCTGGAGGATGCACGTAAGAAGCAGGATGACGAATTCAAGAAGAAGAAGGCTCTGACAAACATGACTCATCAGTATGGTGGTGTCCAACAGAGGGTCAGTCATCACACACAGGAAAACTGTTTCTCATAATTGATAATATGTAAACAACCATCACTGAGATAAATGACAAAAGACAAAGACTGTTACCATGATCGTAAATACAGCATGTGTGTTTGCACTTGAATTAATAGGAAAAAGGATCAGAGATTCAGACTTTGTGGCCTCTTGTATATTTTCTGTCTTTTATTCATTCTTTCTTGTATTCTTTCAACACATCCACTTGGATTGATTCTCCCTCTCCAGCAAGAAGGAAAGAAGGGCGCGAAAAAGCAGACAGAGAGAGAGAAGAAAAAGAAGATCTTGGCAGAGAGGAGGAAGCCTCTCAACATCGACCATCTCACTGAGGACAAAGTCAAGTAAGGGCAATATGTTTTTACTTGCAGTCATGGTTCACAGTTCTGTACACAGGCTAATGTCCACATTTTCAGTCTGATGCAGAGGAGTTGTTTGTGAATAGACTTTCATCTACTTCCCATTCTTTCTATCTTCGAGTTTTACAGTATCAATATGGCCTTTCAGTTTTCTGTTACTGAAATACTTCCGGTTTTTGCTATAAAGGGAGAAGGCCAATGAGATGTGGCAGTGTCTGATGACGCTGGAGGCTGAGAAGTTTGACCTCGGCGAGAAACTGAAGAAACAAAAATATGAGGTAAGAACTTTGCCTTGATGTTCATGGGCCAACTGCTTTTAGAACAGTGTCAGTGTAAAAGTGTATCTATATATCTGGTTTGGAAAGTAAGGAAATGTTTTTCAAAATGATTGTTTTTATTACATGTGAAGATGGATACAAGTCATGTCTGTATGCTAATTAGGAACAAGCCAGTAAGCTTAACTCAGCAAAGACTGGAAACAGGGAAACAGCTAGCTTAGCTCTGTCCGACAAAATAAAACATGTTAACTTGTGAGCTTTTAGAGGTCCTGGTTGGCAGATTTTGCAACCTACAACTGTGTGCAATGTCATTCTATAACTATATTTGTCACTACTGCCTTTTACAACAATGTATCCTTTTTCAAACTTTAAATTCCAAGTCATGCTTTTGTTTTTGCTGATATATTTTAGGAAACCTTTTTTTAACAACTTAGCCAGGGACTGCAGATGTAAAATAGCATTTTGGCTAATTCTGGCATGTTTATACCATGTGTATTTATTCATTTGCACTGTCCCCTTTCTCAAGTAAACTAAACCACACTGACGGAGTGGTATAGATCTTCTTTTCTTTTCTCTTGGGAAAAAAATGCATATAGTTCACAAAATATCTCACTGTTTATGAAATTGGGAAATGTTAGTATGTTTGTTTTTTTTAAATCAAATTAGATAAATATCCTATAATGTGGCTTTAAAGCCACAGACTACCTGGGGTAAAATGATTATGACAAACATTGCAAATTGATGGTGCACAGCCTACAGCCCTGAAAAAGCCACAGAATGTTAATCTACAAGTATGTACTGTGCTTTTTGAGTGGAAGATTGTCCTAAGGACCTACTTAACATGAATGTGGCTTGACTTCCAGATCAATGTACTCCAGTCCCGAATCAATGAGCAGCAGAAGTTGTGAGTAACCGTTAATGAGTGTGAGCCTCTTTGTTGCTGTGTAGTTTTGCTTTCTGTGTGTTGAAGAGCCACAAACCGAGCCTTGGACAGTGGAGCATGAAAAAAAACGTATCGACCACTTAGTGACTGAGTCACAAACAGGTGAAACGAGTAATGTTTGTTGATGATGACGTCTGCAAGAAGCTCCCATTAGGTTATTTGATCCAGCAAAAGAAGTCCCATAGTTCATAGTATAGTACAGTACGTTGAAAAAAGTAAAAACCAGTCATAGTATAGTATGTCGAAATCAGTCATAGTATGTCGAAAAAAGTCAAAAACGCTTATAGTATGTCGGAAAACAAAAAACGCTCATAGTATAGCGAGTCAAAAACAGTCATGGTACACTATAAATCATGAGATGAAATTAGGTTTTTCTTTGTCATTGTAACATGTACTTAAACAGAATTCTTCATTGCATCAAAGCAAAATATAGTTTAGTTATATACAGAGTGCAATACATGTTCAAAATGTTTATATTTGAGCATATTCAAAGTGTATTACAGGTAATACCGACAATATAAGAAAACAGTTGAGGGGAAGAAGGTTTTCTGTAGCCTGCTGGTCCTGAAATGGATCGTCAATTGGCACCTCGCAGTTTTCAACATCCTCTGCAGTGATTTCCGGTCCCAGGAATTGCCATACCATAATGTAATACATGAACGTAATACAAACTAAAAGTAATAATAGCCAGAGTATAGTCTGGCTATAGAATTCAGCTGATTTTGTTCAACAAACATCCATATTCTTCAAAAAAAATTCAAAATCCTTAGATGTCAATGCATTTATTTTTTTTAACTTGCTATGCCATCACTGTCTGATCATTTGAGTTGTATGGAGAACCAAAATGAAGACAATAAAAATTACAAATTTGTTTCGTTCCACAGCACCAAAGGAAGGGGCAAGGGCAGGAGATAGAAGCAGACATCAGCGGGAGCTCTCCAAGGAAATGTCAGAAAATGAGCAGAAGTATTGACAGATAACATTAATGTATGCTTAAGCAATAAAAAGTTAAGTTTGAAACTAGTCGATATTTTTCTTCTGGCAACCATACACAACCACAGTGCACTTCACATAGAGGCAGTGATATGTAAACATAATTTTATAACATTAATAAATAAAAATTCTGATTGTGTCAGAATAATGAACTTTCTATACAGTACGGTGACAACAGTGCAAAAAATAAAGTGATGAAGTACAGAGAACTAACATTTGCTGAAACTCATGTAGTTACATTTAGTTACCCAATCTATGATTACACTATGATTTCTGAGGTTTGACACATGACAGCTACTCCTAAATGTTGCAGATGAGAAGAATATTTAGAGCCGAAAGCTTTGTGGAGCTACCAAAATAGCATCAAAACTTCCATTTCCATACTGGTTAATCGTATTAAACTAACTCTAAAGTAGTGTGCTTTGGTGGCAACTGCAGTTTCTAAACTTTCACCTTTTAACAGAAAGTGCATTTCCATATACTGTATACATTACCAAGTATTTTAAATAAACAATTAACTTGCATTTCTTTCAGGTAGCTTACGAGCCAATATGATACCTACTTCAAGCAGGAATCAGAACAGTGCATTTTCTTATTTGCAAATCCAAACTTCATGTTCAGACATGAACGCGTGGAGCGTCGGTCCTTTAGGCATGATGAGGCAGTAAGAGATCGGGTTCAGCTCCCTTTGTTGATTTTTCACCACAGATGTGTTTCCCTGATCTCAGCGATCACCTGGCTAGCTTTTTGCAAAGCCTGTGGACAAAACAAAGTGAAACTACAATTAATGCCTCACAGTCCAACCAGTCACTTTACATCCATGTCTGTCCAAAATGTCATAATTAGCATATGAAAGTTATTGTTACCTTGGACTCAAGGATTAACTGATTTTGTTGGTCAAATTTGAAGTAAGTTGCTCAAAGCGTTCCTGAGACATGACAGTAGTGGTCAGAGTGAATCTAATCAGTTCATCCTTGAGTCCAGGTGGCCGTTTGTAGAAATTTGCAGAGGCATACAACAATGAAGTGACTGATAAAGGATCCTCAATTAATCATGGAGAACTAGACACTAAACGGTGGGAATCCGTTACCTGCAGCATGTCGGCAGCCTCCTTGCGCCGCTGGGCCATGTCCTCCGATTCAGTCAGCAGATCGTTGAGGAGGCCAGATTTATACAGCTGGCCGACGAGCTCGCTCTGGAGGCTGTCCTTCACATGGTTGACCAGGAAGTGCATCACTGCCTTTGGCACACTGCGAGGGAGAGAGGAAACAGACTGAACAGATGGCAGAGAACAAGGAGGCAAGATGGCCTGGTGATTGTGTTGTCCCCCAAGATGGAGGGGCTCGAGTTTGGCCCACCAGGTGGCCGTGCTTGTAGAAGTAGCCAGGGAGCAACAATATGGAAAAAATTCTACTTTGGTGGGATGGGAAATTGGTCAAATCTTATTAATTGATTTTTGTCAGCCATGGTTGTCGACGGTAAATTTGTTATGGTAGGTCTATGTTTAAAGTTACAACCACATTGTGAAAATGTTATCCAGGGAGAAATTCTTAATGATAAGGGTGGTAATGTTTGATATTTTGGATATTGTGAATAAATCCCAATAAAATCCCCAAAACAATGTTTTCTCAATACTTTCTGACTTCCCTTTCCTGTCTGTGGCTTCTAGCCCCGAGCATGTTGGTTCCTACAACTAATTTATTTTAAATAGTTCCTAAAATACATAGTTCAATCTTTGAAAAAGACTAGGTCATTTTTCTACAACAGCTGGGCACATTAGTTTTTAGCAAATATTACTCAAACAGGAGTAACTACTGCATTTGTTGGGGACAATTTTCAGCCGAGGATTAATATACATTTGGTGCATTGTGAGTATCTACGACAGCGATATTGGCTCAACATTACCTACAAAATAAACTGTAGGTAATGTTTGACGTCGTGTAATGACGGCTCTGGTTAATATCTGACCCAGCCAACTCTAGCCAGAAATGAAAACAGTGTCGGCATGGTACAGCATTTGCAAAGCAATCAGAACAACCTACTAACCTTACAACAGAGCACTGCTATCACATGGGGGCTTTTAAAGTTGTCTCATTCATAATATAGAAACAATAGTTGTTGCTAACTCACAAACTCAGCGGGCACATGTCACAGCAAGCATGGTGATCTTCTTCTTCCTCTGATGTTAATGTTTCAAGACAATACAGAACTAGAGACCACACTGCCATCTGTTGGTCTGAAGTGGTCTTACAGACTCCTTTTCAAAAGCCACAGAGAAATGAGCTTCATCCGCCTTTGGCTACGCCGACATTAATTGTTCGTCAATTCATTGTTAGGATATGTTGACATTCACCAGGCTTCTCGGTTTAAGAGGAGCTAGCCGGCTTACCTGTCCTGGATGTTCTTGCGGACGATGAGGAAGTAAGACTTGATGAGGCGCTCGATGACCTCACAGTCCCGCTGCTCACGTGATGACAACTTCCTGGCAACCGGCACAGGCTTCGGGGGAAAGAGAGATCATGTTTTTAATCAATCGTTAAATACTGTGATCTTTATAAAGGGGCCATGCTGATAGGCTTATGATTAGTTACCACATCGAGCAGGTTAACAGCTCCTCTAAGGGGGCTTCCAGGTCCGGAGCCAGGGGCGTCCTCTCCTTTCTTCAGCATCCCCCTCCAGTTCCCTGTGCCATCCTGCTCCGCCTGGGGCCCTGCTGCTGGGGCCTGACGAGCCAGGAACACAAGAAACATGAAAATAAATGGTCATAAGTCCAACAACACCCTTCTCTTGTCATTAGGGTGCACAGGGAAAAGATGGTTATGGAATGTAGCATTATAACCTTCACCGGTTCATATGCAATAGTGCAAACGCAAGGCAAACAGGCATGTACACAAAAAAAGTTCATAGAGAGGGAATTAACTGAACTATTACTGCACAAGTTAAAAAAAGTTGTTTTTTATTGACTGAAATTCAATGGTGCTTTTAGCTAAATCCTAACATCATCACAATGAAAAAAAGCTCATGTAAAGCAGGTATAGTGTTGATCCTACCAACAAGCTCAGTTTAGTATAGCTGACAAATGAAAATGTGAAAGATGGAGATGAAAAGTTAAGAGATTTGAAAGTTATTCAAATTCACACTGAGGGGAACATGAATGGCCGTACCAAATGTTACGCCGATCCATTCGATTGTTGCAAAACACAAATGTCAACCTCATGGTGGCGCTAGAGGGAAAGTCAGGGGATCACCAAAGCAGGTAGCCTTTGTCCTCTGGGGACCATGAATGTTTATAACACATGTCATGGCCATCCAGTCATGTCTGGACAAAAGTGATGGAGCGACCAACTGACCGACGGCTCGGCATCCCTACAGCCATGCCGCTAGCAGGTCTGTGAGTGCATATTTTAGGATAATTTACAAAGAGGCTTGGGTTGATGATGCACAGTAGTAGAACTTCCACTATCACATATTTCCTACAAACTAAGTACAAAAAAAACGGGCAACCGAAGTGTTAAGAGGTTGGAAAAGGAAACGGGGAGAGAAAGACATTTTCTGTGAGACAGGTGGACCAACTTTGAGGACTACAGAGTCCGCAGGAAACACAACGGTTGTTAGTGGAAATCCACACAGGCTGAGGGAGAGCAAAACAAGAGCATGTCATCAAGAGACAAGGATGAAAGTGCATGCCAGTAGCCCAAGCTCATCCATCCATCCATGCCCCACCATCAGCCCCGCACAGAACCAGCGAGCTGCGTTTGCGCCCACCTTGGCACCGTCCATGTCTGGTCCAGACGCAGAAGGCTCGCCAGAAACCCCAGTTGGGCGAGCCGGGCCTTTGCCAACAGACTAACAGGAATATGAGAGCAGGAATGGAGAGAGAGAGAGAGAGAGAGAGAGAGAGAGAGAGAGAGAGAGAGAG